>NC_041404.2:75627593-75715093 GCF_900747795.2 Erpetoichthys calabaricus
AGTTTATTTTTAACAAAAGATGTTATTATATTAGATGATATATGCCTGTATATACAGACACAGGGCAATAAGAAAATAATAAAAAAAACACACTTTAAGGTGGTTTGGATTTCTTTCAACCTTTCTTTTGTAAATGGGGTACAAATGTATACATTCTCTCTCTTTGTTAAATAATATCTAAATAATTGCCAAAGGAAAAAATATGCATTTGGAACCAGCTTTTAGATGCTTTTGTAAGATTTCTGGTCTACAACATCTTAGATGGGCAAATCTTTGTGTGATTACAAGTTTCTTATTGCTTGCTTATTTTGGCAGTAGGTAGTGACTGTCTGCACAGCTCCTTTGTCATGTTGTTTATGTCTGTTTGTGTCACATGGTTTGAAGCTGCTGCAGGACTGTATGCTTACAGCTGTTGTGAATTACTGTTAAGATTTTGGGGTTGCTTGTCAATTTGGAAAGAGATAATTATAAAAGATACTATAAAGATTTAGCCAAGACACATTAATATGTAAAGCCAAAAATGCATATGTTAATATGCTCACTGGCTTTACGTACCCAAGGCACAACACTACAAACAACATCAGTCTTGGAACCAAAGGTATAAGCATCATCACTTAGAGATTTGTCCTTCAGGTTCCGCAGAGAGATTTTCACTTACGCATGTACAAGGATGATGGGCATGTTTTGCGCTACTTTGTCCACATGCTTTTTCTCTCTTCCTCTGTGTGGTTTACTCATGCCTTGTGGTGGACAGTTGTACTGCAGTTACAGTTTAAGGTTTTGGTTGATGAAACAATACCTTAAATAAAGTTCAAAAGACATGAAATATAAAAATCACAAACCAAACACAGAAGTCAAAAATAATACAAAGTTGAAATAACAGAGATAATTACAGTATCTCTTTAAATTTTTGCTGGGGTCAGTACCCAAGCTACGTGATTAGGTGGTGCTCCCTCCTTGGGCTTCACATGTAAGAGACAGGGCAGATAACATTGAAAACAACTACAAAACTCTTAACCGAATAAACAATAGTATTATGATAGCACAATGTTAAAAAGTAGGCAGAACAAAATCAAAAACATAATCAGTAACAAAATGCATAAATATGTATTTAAATGATAACAGTATGACTCAATAAGTAATAGGCCTAATATTTTGATACGTTAAGGGTTGGTGTCTTCGTGACTGACGCACTAAGTCACTTTAAAGTATGGTATATGCTTTTTCAAGTGATATTTGGTTGTGACAAATATATCCTTATCAGGAGGTGTAAATGCTACATACCAAAGAGATGTCATCTCTCAGTTACACAAAAAAATCCATTCTTTGACTTGCAGTAGTATGGATTTAATGTTAAGTATGCAAAGATTTGTGTTCAGATTTCAAGCTGAAGTGAATATCCAACACCTTTAAAACTCGACTTAATGTTATTTTGGAAATATTATGTGGATAGGATTGGCAAGCTTTATTTGGCTGAATGTCCCTGTTCTCAACATAATGTGATAATGGGAAAAAAGAGGGCAATGTCCAATAAATGTTGAGCATATATAGCAGTTCTTCATGTTGCACAGTTCCATTGGTAAGACCTAGTAACTCTGTTCTGAGTACTATTCACTTATGGTTAATGAGAAAACAATGACATTAACTTATTTTATGCATTTTTGGATTTGTTTTTTTTTAATCTCACATTTTCCTACTAGGGTGGCACAGTAGCGCAGTGGGTGGCACTGCTGCCTCGCAGTTAGGAGACCCGGGTTCGCTTCTCGGGTCCTCCCAGCGTGGAGTTTGCATGTTCTCCCCATGTCTGCATGGAGTTTCCTCCGGGCACTCCGGTTTCCTCCCACAGTCCAAAGACATGTAGGTTAGGTGCATTGCCGATCTGAAATTGTCCCGAGTGTGTTATTGGTGTGTGGGTGTGTGTATGCGCCCTGTGGTTGGCTGGTGCCCTGCCCGGAGTTTGTTTCCTGCCTCGCGCCCTGTGTTAGCTGGGATTGGCTCCAGCAGACCCCCGTGACCCTGTAGTTAGGATATAGCGAGTTGGAAAATGGATGGATGGATGTTCCTACTAGAGCAGTTTGCAATAAGCAGCCATGTGAAAAGTTCCTGATATCATTGCTTTATAGATCATGATGTATGCAGGCTCCAAAGGCATGCTGCCAGGAAATAGCTGATATTCCATTCTATTCACATTCGTGGCTTGCATCTGGCACTTCTCACAATCTTTTCAGCTGATACCATATAATACTGAATAACTGTTTTCCTTACTTTCTGTGATTTGCTCTTTTTATTTTATTATCTTCATTTTTGTCTACACTTTGGGTGTATGCTGGAATAAAACTGTCATTTTTGTTGAAACTGTAGACTGCCCTTATTAAGTTTTTAATTTTGCTAAAGTGAACAATAACTATAAAGGACCTAACTAATTTACAAAGGAATTTACAGAACACCTGAAAGCATCTTATCTAACTATATCTACCTGCTTTCTTCTTTACTCAAATACGAGGATAAATCAAAAAGCAAAGGGAATTAGAAAATTATATGGTAACAGCAAGCTGTGAAGCTGACACAATACAGCACATTTGCAATGGTTAATGGGTAGTTCAAACATGAACAGGGCAGCATTCTGCCGTTAATCTGGCTGAAGCTAAAGTCAATTAAACATGAATGCTCAACATCCTTTGGTGAATTCAGGCAGGTTTGACCCACTCTGCCCAAAAAAATATCACAACTGTGCATCGTAAAACAATGGTGTAATTCCACAGAGAGGCATCCATGTTCATTTGAACTAGAGTAAGGGCCGGTTTATGCTTCACGCTCAGAACGCGTAAGCGTCCGCATCATGGCTGTTCCCAGCGTTCATTTCATTCGTTGCTGAGCAGGTCCTCTGAAATTAACAGGACGCGTGCGCGAGTTGCAGTACCAGCAAAAAGTCGGAACGTGACGTCAGAGTCTCTGTTTACTATCTACATGTGACAGAAAGCCTCTATGCAGATCCTACGGGGATCGATGTGCGCGCTTCTATGACTGATGAATGGTTCGATGTGGTAAAGCAAAATGCCAACACACAGATGCATTCGTGGTGCTTTTATATTCAAGCGTCGCATATTTACGATCGTAATGACACTATACATTTTAAAAATCTTTTGTGGTGTCTTTTTTTTTTTTTTTGCAACTTCACAACAGCAACATAATGTACAGTGCTGTATTTGAGTCACTGAGAAAAAAAAATAAGGACATGGTGAAAACGTGTATTTTGTGATTAAAATAGAAATTTCGGCTTTAATCTTGAAATGTCCACTTTAACCTCTTAGTTTACTTTATCATTAAAGCAGACCATCGTAAATGTCATCCCAGTATTTAATCGCTATGGCAAGCAGATAGATAGATAGATAGATAGATAGATAGATAGATAGATAGATAGATAGATAGATAGATAGATAGATAGATAGATAGATACTTTATTAATCCCAAGGGGAAATTCACATACTCCAGCAGCAGCATACTGATACAAAAAACAATATTAAATTAAAGAGTAATAAAAATGCAGGTAAAAATAGACAATAACTTTGAATAATGTTAATGTTAACCCCCCCCCCCCCCCCCCCCCCAGGTGGAATTGAAGAGTCGCATAGTTTGGGGGAGGAACGATCTCCTCAGTCTGTCAGTGGAGCAGGACAGTGACAGCAGACTGTCACTGAAGCTTCTCCTCTGTCTAGAGGTGACACTGTTTAGTGGATGCAGTGGATTCTCCATAATTGATAGGAGCCTGCTCAGCGCCCGTAGCTCCGCCACAGATGTCAAACTGTCTAGCTCCATGCCTACAATAGAGCCTGCCTTCCTCACCAGTTTGTCCAGGTGTGAGGCATCCTTCTTCTTAATGGTGCCTCCCCAGCACACCACCGCGAAGAAGAGGGCGCTCGCCACAACCATCTGATAGAACATCTGCAGCATCTTATTGCAGATGTTGAAGGACGCCAGTCTTCTAAGGAAGTATAGCCGGTTCTGTCCTCTCTTGCACAGAGAATCAGTATTGGCAGTCCAGTCCAATTTATCATCCAGCTGCACTCCCACACAGAACACATTAAATGTATGATATTCCAACTCTCTGCACATTTAGAATCTTTAGATTTATACTTGATGTCACTTCCATGATGAAATGCATTAAAGTGTGTATGTTACATTTTACAGATAAATCATTAATTTCATTTAAATAATGAATACTGTTAATAATTACACACATGGGGTGACACAGTGGCAGAGCATTAGCGCTGCTGTCTTGCAGGGAGTCATGTCACTGGTATTCCCTGCTTGGATTCCACACTGTGCTCCAGTTTCCTTCCAAAGATATGCAGATTTGGGGATTTGGTGCCGCTAAAATGACACTAGTGTATATGTGTGCTTGTATTCACCTTGCGATGAGCTGAGGCCTTGTCCAGGGATTGTTTCTCACGCGTGCCCAATGCTTACTGGAATGGACACATCCCTCGATTGATGGATTTAATCATTAAACATCCTTTTCAGAGATATTGCGGTAAGGTGTCATAGAAATTTAATAGGTGTTCTAGGCAATTTACAACACATAGAAGCCGAACGTGTTCTCACCGTGATAATATCTTGCACTGCCACCTGCTGGATTCCTCCAGATTTACGTGAAGTATGCACACAAATATAAGCAGTACAACGCTTGCGTAGCAGGAGCGTCCGCTGTAGCATGCGTCGCGTCTCTTGAAGTATAACCCCGGCCTAACAGCAGAACGCTGCACCATAAGCCACTACCCAAAAGCCATCATGGACGTGTTTTATTGCATCATCTTCCATCATTGCATCCATTGTGATTACTGCGTCATTTTCAAATCGCATTTACTTTTCTGATTTACCCTTGTACATTTGCACATTTTTTTCTGTCTTGTACCAAATTAGGGCGGCACAGTGGTGCAGTGGTAGTGCTGCTGCCTCACAGTAAGGAGACCTGGGTTTGCTTCCCGGGTTCTCCCTGCCTGGAGTTTGCATGTTCTCCCTGTGTCTGTGTGGGTTTCCTCTGGATGCTCTGGTTTCCTCCCACAGTCCAAAGACATGTAGGTTAGGCGCATTGGCGATCCTAAATTGTGCGCTGTGCGTGCCCTGCGGTGGGCTGGAACCCTACCTGGGATTTGTTCCTGCCTTGCACCCTGTGTTGGCTGGGATTGGCTCCAGCAGACCTCCGTGACCCTGTATTAGTATATATTGGGTTGGATAATGACTGACTGTACCAAATCATTTATAACTTTAATTCAAGTATCTTGTTATTTAAGTAATTTATTGTGCCTTTAGTTTAAAATGATCAGTTTACAACTTAATGCTAAACAAACAGTAGACAACAAGAGATTGCGCAGATATGTATAAGGATCAAAACTTTTGGACACAGCAATTCATCACTAGGTTAGCTAGCCATTCAAATATATGTAATGTCACATGACCCAAAACCCGATGTGTAATTTTGACATAAATAACGACCCATCCAAGGAATACAGGCTGTGGAGAGGAGGAAAAGAGACATGAAAGACTGAGATGAGACACATCAGAAAGAGAGAGAGAGACCATTTCATCTAGACGTTGTAGAACGTAACTCATGCATTACACTGATTGCTGAATTAAAAAGCTGCCCAGGACAAAATCCACTTATGACATTGCTGATTTTCAGTAAGCTTTCTAAGACTATGTATGTCCAGACTTTTGTATCTATTTATATTATCTATTATACTTTCTTCTATTGGTATTATTATCTATATATATAAAATCCCTATGTGCGTCCAGGTGTCCGTGTGTGGGACTCTTCTGGTGAAGTGCGCATGCGCGGGGCACGGTGCGACGCACAATATTACTATCAGAGAAAGTTAGAGGCGTTTTACGGAAATACAAACCAGTATTACTGCGAGAGGAAATTAAAGGTACTCAATACAGTGACGCATATTACAGCCACATACAAGCCAGTATTACTGTCAGAGGAGATTAAAGGCATATTACCAACGCGCACGCCTGTATTACCACCAGAGAAAATTAAAGGTATATTACGGACATACAGACGTATATTACGGACGTACAAGCCAGCGGACGTACAAGACGGTATCCTTCAATAAGGGCGCGCACAAAAAGGCGAGCCTCAAAAGGACGACCTCAATTAGGCGCAGCGAATGAAGGTGCACGTAAATAAAGATCTGTACCTGTTGCTCTTCACATATTCCAGAGCCATTTGAACTAAATTATCTACGTGCCCTTATTGAATAGAGCCGTACAAGACAGTATTACTGTCACAGAAAATTAAACACACACAATACACGGCGGCAGCCTACGAAGAACGGTCAGCTCAGCAAGTAAACATCAACAAAAGAAAGGCTGAAAGAAAGAAAAATATGACCAACAAAAAGAATGAGGTCAAAGTCCCTTGCCATTTAATATAGACTGTTCCTACTAATGTTTATGCACTACTGTTCTAGCGCCCATTATTGTAACGGGCTAAATGACTAGTACTTCAATAAAGACCATGTTGCTTTTACATTTCTCTGTTTTGTGTATAGCTAGAGCAATTGAAGTAAAAAAGTAAATATTAGGGCACCTGGTGTAGGGTAAATTTCCCATTTTCTCTGCCCTGCATGGTTTATCAGGCTGTGGGGAACATCCCTACAGAAAGAAGAGTGTGGTAGAAGTAAAACATGGTTGGTAAATGGCATATAACTAACAGGTGTCTCAGCCTTCATGTGTCTCAGGTACACCCATATGTTCTTAGTGCCAAAGATAGTGTGCCCCGATGTGGAGTACTGAGAAGTGACATTCATTGTAGGCATCACTCATACATGATTGGGATCCTGTGTGATATTCTACAGAGTGACTGGCAGTTAGGCGTCACTCATATATAGTGGTGTGAATAGAATGTGTGTGTATGTGTGTGTGTGTGTTATGCTTAAGGAGCTAGAATAGACCGATCTAGTTTGAACATGGTAAGTCTTGTGTCACTTGGCCTACGATAATACAGTGTGGAACATTTTGGGTAGCTGAGCTGTTTTCCTTTAAAAAGGCAACAAGTCCATATTGGGCAAAAATGTGGGCAGCATAAAATCACCCATCCTAAAAGCAACATTAAGAAAAAAAGCTTTTAACCCAAACTGATTGACCTCATACCAGCAATTCCCCCATATCTCCCCCCACTGACTCCCATGTTAGGGTGTCTGTCATGTTGTATGTGCTGATCCTGGCAGTATGTCATTCACACCAGGAGCCTGCCTCTCTTGTGATGCTTGTTGACTGTTGTAGTGATGGGGGTGGGCTTCATACTGACTTTTGCCCTGGTGGACTGTGTTATATTCCCCGACGGCACAGATCAATACCTCATCACCTAGCCATGTTTCTTGTAGAGGAGCCGTATTTAATTGAGTGTTATTGCCCTCTGTTAGCCTCTCAAAAGCTTAGCAAGAAAATGTGCAGCAGCTGCAGAGATTCACAGCTTGCAGCAGTCAGGACTAGAAAGATCGGGACTTGGTGAAGGGCCTAAGGCAGCTAGTGTCCTCCAAATTGGTCATGCTTATAACTGCTACAGAAGTCACTTGCTTTTCTATGTGATGGACATGGCAGCTGGACAAAAAGTCAGAACAAAGATAAGACTGCTATGAAGGCAGATGCCCTATCAAATGATAATATTGCAATTCAAGTCTAACAGGGTTGCTTGAATTCTAATTTTTTTTTCCTCTCTACATTTCATTGGAAGCTCCCTGGGGTTTTGTTTGGTATTGTTTTATTCACTGGAGCATTTCCATATTTATAACCATAAATATGAATGTTTTTTTATTCAATGGAGACACTTCCGTGCTTTTAGCTGTGAGAATATGTGTATTTCATTCAGCGTTGATACCCTCCCTGTACCTCTAACTGTGAATATAAATCTGTAAAATTCACCAGTGGCAAGCCATGCAATTCTTGCTGCAAGCATGAATGTGTTGCGTTCAGTAGTGACACCCCCACACCTCTGTAAATATGTGTTGTAGTCACCAGTAATACTGTACACCTTCATCGCAGCTCTGAGTGCAGGTTTTTTAGACAACCTCAAAGGCTTTGCCTTTCCTCTGCTTGGTGGGTTCAGACGCATCAGAGAAATGATTTATATTTACTGCAGCAACAACTGCACATCAAGGCACTGAGAGTGCCTGCCTGCTCATTACCAAACACTCTAGGGACTTAATTCTGAGCAAGAAGGGGGTGGGGAGGATCATAATCAGAGAGGACAAGAATGAGATAAAGACAGATTTATACGAAAATGCAACTGAGAAACCATACATAAAGTACATGAAGTAACAGATGAGGCAAAGATGGAAAGAGAGCAAATAAAAAGCTTCAATGAAAAAAGAAGGAGACACACTCAGAAGTTAAGTATATTTCTCTGGATGGCTCATATGTCATTGTAGAAATGATCCAAGGTAAAAGTCTTTTCCATTCCCAATCCAGCAACTTACTGAGTAAGTCCATTGAGGCAGATTAACTAAGGTCAGCTTAGGATGTGCTAGTCAGCCCAGACAAGCCAGACTCCACTGGTAAGTAATGGAAAGCAAAGCAGGAAAATTCATAGAAGACAGCGTAGTCAGATTATGTGATGTGATTCATGTGAATCACTAGAGGCCTGCCCCCACAGGAGTCCAGACACATGCCACTAAGACGTTTGTTTTTAAATGATTTAGGGACCAATTAGTACAATCTAAGCAGAAGTGCTAATACTATGTGTCCCTGACAGAAGAAAAGGTAATGAGGACTAAACTAAATCTATGGGATCACACTAGGGCATGATCACAACAAAACCCACATGTTCTGTCAAAATGAGGGGCCTCTGTCAGGACTGCGGCCAGCCACGTTGACTCTGATCAGAGGCAAATGGCATAATGTCTAATTGAGCTGGCTCATCTTGAGTTTTAATTACCTGCTGCAACCTGGGTTATGTTATTCATCATTAAGATCTTGTAAAGCATGGATTAAATATCTGAATATTGTTCTTGGTTGAAGACCTATGAAAACAGCCCTCAGGGGGCTCAAGAAAAGGTTGTCACATTACATTCTGTCTGCAGTGAGATGTGCACCGAATCCCTGGCACCACAATGGTGGCTGCAGCAGGTGTGAAATGTCTGTCAAGGAGAAGACCGAAATGGCACACTGTGGCTTTGCTAATTGGATAATTAAAAAGCAGCCAAACAAGAGGAGAATCCATGGGTGGTGGGTCCTTTGTCCCAGTTTAGAAGGTTGACAGCCTGTCAGTTGCTGTCTGCGCCTCATTAAAGAAAGAACTGTGTACCTCCTCTTTATTGCTGTCATTTTTCAGGACTGCACTGTTTGACCATTTTAAATTTCTCCTGTTAGCTCTTCCAGTTCTTGTGACTTTACAGTAGGTTTAACACATTTTTACAGTTTATTTTAACATTAACCTCTCTCCTTTTTCGCTGCTGGTGTGCTATTTGCTTGTTTTCAGTTCAGTGAAAAAATGCTGCTCTACCTTGACTCATTTTCTGCTTGCAGCAATGCAGGTGTGACTGTAAGTTTATGTGACCGTGGCCAGCATAACCCTTAACTCTAAATGATGATTCAGTAAATGAATAACAAGCATTACCATCTATTTAATCTTTGTATAGATTATATAGTACTAGTGGAACGTGAACCTCTGGTCCTCAAATAAAAGGCAATTGAAAGGGATGTAGTCCACAATTATAAAGACAAACTTGAATGTGAATTTTCAACACGTAGGCACCATGTCCATTTGGAACTGCCAAGAATGTAGCATTCAATTAAAGATCCATTTCTATAAAACCTGAGTTCTGTCTATTCTACTTTAGGGCTCGGAGACATGGCCAAGGACCATCATGAATAAATATGAAAAAACCTGAAGCAGATAATCACAGATGGCAAAGGAAACTTCTGTATATGATATGGTGCAAAGACTTAGATGGCTGGGCCACGTACAGTGAATTGATAACACAAGAACTGGTGAGGCCCAAATACCGTGGAGGAGTTGTGTTGCCATATGCAACTCAAGTGGTATGAAAAGGACCAAATAACAAATTAGACATCATGTTCTGAGGGAGTAGCAATAGACACTGTAATGGATGGCAAAGATAAGGAGTTGTTTATACTGCTTATGTGTTGAAAACAATAAAGGATAGACCATAAGATCAACTTGCAGGCTGAAGATGGAAAGGCATTTCGGTTTGTCTTGTTTGGAGTAAATCTCTGTGTGCTGGTGTGTTAACCATTGTTACAGTAAAGATATTACCAATATAATTCAATGTTAGAACATCATATCATTGCTGGTCTTGTATGAAACTGGTTATGTTATGCACTGTAACTTCTTAAATATATCTGTTTGTTGCTTGTGCTCTTTGGTTTTCTTCTTCTTCAACTTGTCTTATATCTTTAAATGGTTGAGCATAAGGATTGTTACCATCAAAGAAACCTTGAACTGTTTGAAGGACTTCATCAGGGTTTATAATGTAAAGACTGACGTAGGATGAAGGTTGCAGACATGTAGTTCACCAATATAATGATAAACTTGATTATGAATTCTGAAGACGTAGGCCCCATTTCCTGTTGAACTATCAATTGAGGCTCCCATGGACGCCAAAGATAAGGAGCTATTGATATTACCAATATGTACCAAAGAGTTTTTTCATGTATTTCCTGTGAAAGTGATAATGTCTTTCAGTATATGTGGTGGTTCACATAGAGTAAGCAATACATTTCCATTTGGCAACATAGTGTTTTATTTTCCCTCTGGGAAAATGGTGCCCTGCAGTGAGGACCTAGCTGATCCAACTTGCACAATAGTATTTATGTAACAAACATTAATGTGGGGCTGTAAAGACGTTTCCAAGTGGGCTTGAACAGTGAGTGGTGGGAGATCTGTTTATATCCAGGTAGACATACAAACAAATTTGGTGGGGTCTATGAGGGGTTGAGTCTGGCATGATGATGGGCCAGAGTGGCAGTATGTTGCGCAATGGGTCAATATTCAGGCTTAAATCTTCCTACCTCTTTTCTTCTTATGGTCTGTTGTTGGTCGGCAGACAACTTCTTCCTGCCTTTGGTTTGCCATCACACAGTGTTAGCAACTATGGCTTGTCTTTGTGCCATTGTGTTGTTTGTATAATGTAATTGACAGTCAGTAGATGGCACTGGTTTTCTTCTGGTCGTCGGTGTACTAGCCTTGAGCAGTAATTTTCACAGGGAGCAGGTGTGATTGTGACCATTAAGACAAACATGAATCCAAGTAAAACTGTGGAGTAAACCTTGGTCAAGAGTGGAAGGTGGCAAGGACTTTGGTAGGATTAACAAATGTCTGACTCACATAAGCAATGAAGAGGATCAGACTGTCTGTGTAACACTGGTGTGGCCTGAATCTGTTATGTTTTAGCTGGGGTTCCTCACCTGACATATACTTGGTTTTTGTGTCATTGTGTTATTTTAATGTTACTTACATTTCTTGTGTGCTTTGCTCTCTCTGTCAATCCTGCGTACCTGGTGTTTTAGCAAGTGGGCCACCAAGGGGTGGGGCCACCTACCGAACACTGCCAGGAACTGCCATCTGCCCTATAAATCTAGACTTTCTCCCACAGTCCCTGGTGGTTCATTGTGAATGCACTGTGGAGTTGGTGACTTTTTTTTGCTGTGCCTTGTGTTTTAGTGATTTACTGGATTTTTGGACTTAATGCTCTGTTTATGACTTTGCCTCTTGATTCTGTATTGGGACTGTGTTTGCTTTGGATTGCCTTATAGTTTCAGGGCTCTCCTTTATGCCTTTTGTTCTCTTCAGAGTTTCAATGTATTACAGAACATTTTGTGGGAAAAATACATATTTTTTATTTTATAAAGATTTTGTGTTTGCCCCCATATCTAGAGATGGAACATCCCCCCAGTCTGTAAGTGCTTTTGGGACTTATGTGATTTGGGACTCTTAGTTCATAACAGAATGGACATCGGAGTAGGCAGAGCATGAACTTGTCATGAAAGCAAGCAGTTCCGGTTTCTCAGCTGAGATTATTGTGATCCCTTCAGCATGATCACTAGGTCATAGTTGATGTGTCAGTGATGGAGAATGGTGTGCACTGGTGGCCTTGCCTATCAATACTGTACAGGGCGTGCATCTCATGTCAAGAACTTAAATCATGGTCACTCTAGGCCACACATTTAATTCAGTGAGCTTGTTTGTGTCAGAACAGTGGTGTGTTTGGTTGGCTGTAACTTGTTATATCAGGTATGTGTGAAGCAACACACTCTGGCACACAGCCGTGCATATCCTGTCAGGTATGGCACGTTGCTGTGTCTGTGCTAGTTGTGCAAGAGACATGAAGCCCAATTTGTGTCAGACTAACAGTGTGATCGGTTTGCTGTACTTGTAGTGAGTAGCATAGCAATGTGCGCGGCTATGCATACCCTGCAAAGTCAGGTGCCGGTGCATCTGTGCGAGCCATGACAGGTATATGAAACCCAATTTTGGTCCTGCTGCCCCACAAACACCAAACTAATGCACCACATTTCATGTGTATAACAGTGCAGTCTGCCTTGAGAGACAATATTATTTCTTTAAAATTATAAATGATAAATGCTGGAATCCAAGAGTTTTTCTCTCAGCTATTGATCGTCTTTTAAACCCAATTCATTCAATGGAATGCCTCCAGAAAACCTCTAGCAAAATGTTTGAGGGTTTTGCAGCATTTTTTAAGCACAAAATCAATAATTTTAGATTTAATATAGTACATTCATCCAAAATTAATTCTGTTGAACCCTAGCATGCTCTTTTTAGCAAATTAAATTTCTTCACTCAGATACAGTAGGTCTACCTGAGCTCTGTAGAGTAATTTCTCAATAGAAATCCTCCACTTGTGTCCTTGACCCAGTCCCAACTGGCTTTTTCAAAAAAATCTCCAGTGTACTAATTTCTGGTTGTCTAAAGACTGCAGTTTTTAAACTCCCGCTCAAGAAAAATGAATCTCGACTCCTCTGGCTTTGACAACTTTAGACCTATTTATAACCTGTGTTTCTTAAGTGAAATTCTAGAAAAACAATTTTTAAGCACTTAAATGATTACTTGAACAAACATTCCAACCTTTGTAAGTTTCAGTTAGGTTTTAGAACAAATCGTGGTATAGAAACTGCACTGGTTAAAGTAGTAAATGACTTGGGGGGTTAATAGACACAAGCCACAGATCAGATCTTGTTCTGTTAGTAATCTCATAAATTGCTCTCAGACAATGGGTGTCTCATTGATAATGTCTTATGCTGGTTTCAGTCTAATTTAACAAGTGGAAAATTCTTTGTTTGTTGTTTTGATTATAGTTTGGTCCATGATATTGTATACATTGTACCGCAAGGATTTATGTTGTGCCTGCTGACTTTTTCAATCTTTATTCTTCCATTAGACCAGATTATATCGAAAAACAGGGTGAAACACTACAGCTATACAGGTAACATACAGCTTTACTTATCTATAGTACTTGATGACCCTGATGATCTAGCTCCTCCGATACAATGGCTTACTTGTATTTGTATATTTCTGAACGGATGAGTAGTAACTTTCTCAAGAAAAAACAGAAATTATGGTGGTCAGCAAAAATGAAAATAAAGAGGGTATTAGAAATAAACTTGATCCCTTAGCATTAAAAGTCAAGGCAGAGGTCCACAAGTTTATGTGTAATCATAGACTCTAACCAAAACTTTATATCACACATTAAATAGATTACAGGACTGCATTTTTTCACTTAAGGAAGGCTGCAAATGTTAGGCCTCTTATAACAGTGCAAGATACTAAGAAATTGTTTTTAGTCAACTAGATTACTGTTATGCACTCCTCACTGGACTATCTAAGAAAAACACCATTCATCCATCCATTTTCCAACCCGCTGAATCCGAACACAGGGTCACGGGGGTCTGCTGGAGCCAATCCCAGCCAACACAGGGCAGGAAACAATCCTGGGCAGGGTGCCAACCCACCGCAGGACACACACAAACACACCAAGCACACACTAGGGCCAATTTAGAATCGCCAATCCACCTAACCTGCATGTCTTTGGACTGTGGGAGGAAACCGGAGCACCCGGAGGAAACCCACACAGACACGGGGAGAACATGCAAACTCCACGCAGGGAGGACCCGGGAATCGAACCCAGGTCCCCAGATCTCCCAACTGCGAGGCAGCAGCGCTACCCACTGCACCACCGTGCCGCCCAGAAAAACACCAATCACTCGCAATTACTTCAGAATGCAGCAGCAGGAATCTTACCCAGAAAAAGAAAATCTAAAATATATCTGTCCAGTTTTAGCTTTGTTACATTGGTTACCCACGCCCTTTAGGATTGACTTTAAAATACTACTAAATAATAAATAAAGCTTTCAATATTTTTGCTCCTCCCTATATTTTGGAGTCTGTCTCCCTACATTCCAAACCATACTCTTAAATCTTCTACTAGTGGTCTGATTATTATTCCAAGAGCTAAGCATAAAAGAAGTAGTGACATGGCCTTTTGCTGTTATGAGCCAAAAATATGTAATAGTTTATCAATAGAGATATGCCAGGTTAAAACTGTGGAACATTTTAATAAACACCTTAAAAGCCAGTTTTTAATCTGGCATTTTTGTAGCTACATTTTAGTTAAAGTCTTAATAGATTATACATGCATAGTATTATCATTTTCTTCAGGGATTTGCATTCATTACTAATCTCTACTTTTCTCGGCTTTCTTTTCTGGGTTTTTCTGTGGTGGTGTGTTATGCCGCCACGACCCAATTCAAACATGTTATACATTAATGAAGGTGGCTGCCCTGGCTGTCCACGAGACCTACTGTATCAAATCCACTGGGAAAAAGCTAGGAAACAATGAGGAATGACATAAGAACATGTATGTTAGGTGGAATGCCAGGTGGTGGTTGGGTGGTCATTTGGCCTAGAACCCCCTGCAGATTTTGTTTTTCCAACTTAAATTGAGGGCTTTTTTTATGTAAGGACTATATTTAATATAAAATTATTTATAAGGACCCTACTTTTCTACTGATTATTTATCTATGTAATGTAAGCTCATATTGATTTATTTTTATTACTTATTCATTCTTTTTCTTGCCTTATATAATTACTTTTTCTTCTTCTTGTAACTATTTACTTGACATCTTGTAAAGCACTTTGAGCTACGGTCTGTGTTTAAAAATGTGCTATAGAAATAAATGTTGTTGTGTCAGACATAAGCTGTCGATTGAGACCAACATCAAACTTTAAAGACCAGGGTAGCATGAGTTTTTGAATCACTGACAGTCAAGCCTTACAATTGTGTGCATAGAGCCTTCACTGTTTCAGTTACACAGACTGCCAAATGCAAATCAGTAATAAGTAACAGAAAACACACAGACATAAGAACATATGTCTCCCACATAGTGTGCTCAAATCATGACACCCAGCTAAACCACTGTGAGCCTGCAGGGAACCTGGCACCATCAGCGTGAGTGAAGCTTAGCGCCTATAGTAGACAGCATGAAATTGTAGAATTCAGTTAAGTGAACAAGGATATTAGAAATGGAAGCAACACACATATTTGGGCAAAAGAACTGAAGATGTGAAGTGATCTTGAATTCCAGCTCAGCCAATGTCAACTGTCATTTGGACATAAACAGCTTAGTAAAATGTTGACTAGAGAAGCAGGACAACATTTCTAATTTTTACTACGTCATAATGCAGCTATAGTTACTTGTGCTAATAGGAGAAAGTGTCTCCATTTTTTCATTTATCTATCTGTTATCCCTTCAGCACAGAAATTATCCATGAATGGGTTGCCAGTCCTTTGCCATCACTAATGGGAGGTAGACTCTTCCCTAATTTTTCCTAATGCCTGCCTATAGCCCTTAATGCCATCCATTTTTATTGCTATGCTTTACATATCTTAGGGCAGTCATATGACTGGGGGAAGTTGGACTTGACTAGAGGGGACTGAATGGGGCTTTGCTTATGCATTACATTTTCTGTCTTTGTCACAGTCCATCCAGTGTTCCATTGTTTAGCAGCTTGTGCTCTGTTTTTCTTGTGCTTAGCATGACATTTTGTCTTTTATCTTTTATTTTGAGATTGCTTAGGTTTTTGGTTGGTTCTATAACTAATATGTGTTCATGTTATAAAGTACACTGCTCAGAACGTGTTTATATTGTACATTGCAAAGGATATTATGCAGTGGGTTGGGAATCATCTGTGGCTTTGATGTAGTGCATTCATTGCCATTTCACATGAAATTTAAAAATGTTCAGAAATGAAACAAAATGGGGCTGTCAATTAATAAAAGTAGTGAAAGGAGGGGGGCTGAAGGACAAAGAGAGAGGTGATCAGGGAACGAAGCAAAGATAGGTCACCTTGAAAATGGCAGCAATAAAAAGAACACTGGCAAGAAAGGCAGAGAGAGAGAGACAGAAAGGAGGGAAGGGGGGCACCCATGCCCATCTGCGCCACAGAAAACGAGAGTGAGAGTCATCTGGCAACGCAAAGCTCAGCAGGAAAGCACGTCCTAGAGGGATGCGACCAAGACATTTCATAGACAAGATCATCACATATGACCTTTCAGCTCAGTTATTTAACTCTTCATGTGTTATTAATATCTGGTGCTGTGTTCCTGTTATTCATATATAGTAGTGGAAAGCTAAATAGATAATTACTGTCAATAAGAGATGCAGTGGAGCACAGAAGTACTCCTATGTCATTCTGGAGTGCTACATCAGACACATTTCCAAAAAGACACTAAGACTAGCGTTGCCAAAAACAGATGTTCGGAACTGTGAACACCTGCCACAGTGGCTCAAGAGTGTACACCACTTCTCTCAAACCACATATCTCTTTACCAGCCCAGCATCTGTAATCAGTATGCTGTAGTTAGAGATCACATCCCCAACACAGGCCTGCAGCCACAATACTGTCACATATGTTAAAAGCCATCAACCATTATATCCACATCAACTCTAACTCTAGTGCTTAGGACCAGATACCACACTCTTGACATGCATTCTCAGACTACTCACAGGCTCAGATCACATCCTCAGCACCAGCCTATAATCTTAGATTATGATTCCATACCATATGTTTTTGGGACCCACCCCCCAAATGATACAGACATATTTATTGTGGAACAAGTCAGTTCATTTTACCACACCTAGCAAAGGTAAGTTCCTAAGATGGCGTTGCGTACCCTTCTGCTGCAGCACTGTTTACTGCCTGAATTAGACCCTCACAGTTAATTTATACCAGCTATATATAATTCAGGTTTATGGGAACATGTGCATTTAAATTTTTTCCCCATAATTTTATACAGTGAAAGTGATCCATCACTGGTGTCAGAGCCTGGGAGCCGTGTGAATGTCATGGAGCTGGTGTGGGCTGGGGGGTCATAGCTCAGATCCTGCCTCAACCCCCCTTGCAGTACACAAACCATCTGAATGACCAATTACCAATGCTAACGCTTGCTGCCCAGACCCTCCACAGCACATTAAAATCATTTTTCTCCAAATCATTTCAGACAGAATGAGCCTCGGCCCAGCCTTTCAGCTTGACTGCTTTGACATGGGAGAAATTAAAAAGAAAATGGAAAAAAGACATGCACGTGATGGGGAGCTTTTAGACGCTTGCCGAATGATCAAGCTGCCCCTCTGTACAGGTCTGCATTTGGCTCTTGGTATATCTCCTTCGGAATTCTGCTCTTGATTGTATTTAACAAGTAGCTAACCTGTCCATCTGTTTTTAAAAAAATATTTCCATTTAATTATGTTTATTCTTACATAGTGTCTTCCTTAGCAGAATGATACCACACAAATTTTCATATTCAAAAAAATTAAATCATTATAAGAATAATAAATAATAATATGAACAAATATTTCCAACCTAATACATCAACAATAAGATACTGCTTATGCACTTTACACACACACACACACACACACACATATATATATATATACTGTATATATATATATATATATATATATATATATATATATATATATATATATATATATATATATATATATATACATACATATACACTAGGGGGCTTTGCCCCCTGCTTGCTTCACTCGCCAACCCCCCTTTAAATCTCTGCCGCTCACGTATGTGGATTTCACTTTCACCAAACAACAAATCTTTTAATTCTCACGGTTACGCCTCTTCATTGGGAAGAAGCACTACTTTTCCCTGATGGCAACACGAATTAGATGATCTACAAGTCTCCGACTTAAAGTTTAAATTCGAACAATATATTCAATCTCTTTTCACTGTTCCGTTATTTCACCGAGTAATAATTTCCGTTTGTTTGCACTAATGCGATCTTTACTATCATTTTTTTGAGACTTTCGAATTTTCGTACTTCCATTATCTCTAACCTGCTCTGCGTGTGTATCGCTTTTATTTCCGGCCCCCAGCGTGGTTAAATCTCTTGGCACAAAGTCTCTTCTCACGGGATATGAAAGTATCTCTCTGAAAAAGTCACATCTTGTCCCAGGCTAAAAAGTCTTGTCTCGTCCCAGGATTTTTTTATTTTAATAGAGAGATATACAAAGAATACTAGTGTCATAGAGGACATAGATTAGCTGCTATTTCAGGCAGGATGGATGATTCCTTGCTTGGCAAGAGAAAGTGTTAATAATGGATGGATAAAGGAAGCAATCTCCCGGGGCCATGTGCTCAACCAGTACTATGTGTGGCAGCATCCCATCTAGTGGATCTCCAGTGTGAATTCCTATAGGGCTAAATAGTAGTTGCAGTAACGATGAATTGCTCTGCTGGGTTTTTTGACAGTGAAAAGGGGGAGCCAGGTGGAGGAGGATTCCTTGTTTTAACGAGGTTCACCCTGAACTGGAAGTGCTTTCTGGGTGAAATATGATGGCACTGGAAGCACTCCCAGGTTTGGCATAAAAGAAACAACTCCGCCTCATCCAAGCAAGTTGGAATTGGTACAGGAGAAGGACAATGCTTACCTGAAGAGGATTACAGAAAAAAATAATTAAAGAATTGTGCTTGTGGTAGTGCCTAAGATGAAAACACCTGTTGTAAGGTATTGTGGTCAAAAATTCATAGTCATTTGAACCTGGGATTTGTGTCTGTGTGGTTGTGTCTGGGGTTTGGGGCTCTGTTACATCCCCAAACAGGTCACACTAGGTATTACAGTAAATGGTAAATTCTGAACAGAGAACATAGCACTAATTAGACTAACCTTACATATTCAAAACCTTTTTTTGAATAAAGTAAGACTATGTGGTGAGGGCTAGACAGCTGTTTGCCATTGAAACCCAAGCAGATTTTGTTGTTTTTTTCTTTTTTAACACTCTCTTTTCTTGTTTGCAAATTATACAACCTTTCTGGTGGAGAGTCCTGCCAGAAGAATGTAAAATTTAACAGGCTAATCCTGTCTCTTAGGTTGTGCTGAAAAACTGCTAAATAGCTAACCAGATTATACATGTTTGCTAGCATGTTTTAGTAGTAATAAACAGTACTTAAGAGGTTAACAGTCTGTGCCACCCTGTTTTAGGGACAGGAAGACAGACAGGTTAATTGGCAGCACTGAAATTGCCATGTGGGATTTGGTGGGATTGTATACTGGAGAATACCCAGCTTTAGAAATATTCTCATACGGCTAACCAGGCTAATGCTTTCTGTTGGACTGAAATACATTTTTTTAGCTTAACAGGCTAACCCTGCTCAAAACATGCTTTAGAGCAGGGGTGCCCACACTTTTTCGGCTTGCGAGCTACTTTAAAAATGACCAGGTCGAAATGATCTACCTACATTAAAAATGCTATATATATATATATACAGTATATATATATATATATACAGTATATATATATATATATATATATATATATATATATATATATATATATATATATATATATATATACAGTATATATATATATATATATATATATATATATATATATATATATATATATATATATATACTGAGTATACTTTATACATAAAATACAGTATATGTTGTCGTACCTTGCATAACTGAATAACCCTTATGGAGCAATAACAATTCAATACATTTATGGTCACTACAGTATTTGGACTTGATAATCTTCATGTGGGAAAAGGCTGACTCACATAAATAAGTAGAGCCAAATAATGCAGTCAAGGAGGTAGCACATTTCCTCATGTTTGGGTACTTTTCCTCTGTGAGTAAGTTCCAAAACTGTCCATGAGCCCCAGACTTCTACTGAATGTCATCCTGTAGTGTCAAAATCTCATCCTCCACTGTAGAGGAGTTTTAGGTGAAACAGTGTTGCAATTCTTGATGCGGGTGAATCACCCTCAACATCTTCCCTATATGGATAGCACTTAAATGTAGCGATTGGTTCAAGTAAAGCTGAGTCTTGAAACCGTCTGTCAAAGTCTGACAGACAATTTGCAATCTGCTCTGTGTAGCGTATGCTGTCAAGTTGTGCACACACCTTCCATTGCGTCTCTAGCTCTGACGTGACATTTTGGATGTTCCCCAAATCAAGGTGCTGCAGCTTTGAGGACAGATGTTTGAAAGCATTAACTGAGCTAATCATATTGACCATGGTTTTATCTTTTCCTTGCAGCTGTAAATTAAGCTCATTCGACATGCTGGTCAGATCGGAAAAAAAATGCCAAGTCTAGCAGCCATTGATCATTATTAAGTTGCTTGTATTCTGCATGTTTAATGACAAGGAGAAATCTAATTTTTCTCCGGCCAGGGGTCTCGAAATCTCAGCAGGAATTTCTCCCTAGCCATCTGCCTCAATGAAGGCCTCTTTTATCATCTCTCCATCTTGGAAGGACTTCTTATGCTTAATGATCGAGTGACTCATCCGGAACGATGCTTTGGTGTGTCTGCCTTTGCTTTTGAATTCAGCTGAGTGAAAAATGATGGCTGTTCGATTAACTGCGATTTTAGCTCCCTCTCCTTTCTTTCTCAGATCGCTTTTCGGAAGGAAGTCAGTTTCGTAGTTTTTATGAACAGTTCGAAAGTGCCTTTCCACATTTTCCTTCTTTGGAATAGCAATGATAGATTGACAGATCAGACAAATGCACTTCGATTGTGACATTGTGAGAAAAAAAAATTCTCTTCCAATTCCACATCCAGCCCATACCTTTACCCCAAAACAATTTTTTTTAAATCCCTTCTTTAGTCGATATAAATTGGAAGGCTAACTAGATCACTTACTGTAGATAGCCGGAGTTTTGCAGTAGCTCACGTGTTTGATCATGCGTGCGGGATGACCAGTGTGTTAGAAGAAAAGAGATCTGCAGACTGGCTGCCCTGTATGTAAATCAAGTGGCAAATGCCATAGGGAGGATATATGATAGACTAACATTTAAAAAAATTTTTTTTGAATGCTACGCGATCTACCTGCACTACCTTTCCGATCTACCGGTCGATCGCGATTGACGTATTGGGCTTTAGAGTTATTCTCATAAAACTGTCTATTTGTACCCTATTGGCAAGCTCAATTACTTATTAAGCTACCACAGTTAGTTAGTAGAATATCCAAAGATATCTGTTCTCTTCATAAGCCTGCTTTAAAAATATTGTGAAATTGACCAATTGAAATTGATCTGCAGATCTACCTTACTATTCTTTCACATCATTTACCAGACTGTCTATTTTATTGCAGAAAATATTAATCTTATCTGACAGCCTATTTTGATACATTTTTTGACATGCACTTTATGGTTAGAAGTATGTGGACAACCCTAAAAATGACTGATTTATGGTTCTTCATCTACACTCATTGTTAACAGATGTATAAAGTCAATGCGATCTCCATTGACAAACAATGGCAGTGGAATGGACCATACCGAAGAAGTCAGTGACTTTTAAAATAGCACTGTCATTAAATGCCACCTTTGCCACAAGTATGTATGGGAAGTTTCTGCTCTGCTAGATCTGTCCCGGTCAACTGTAAGTGCTATTATTGTACAGTGGGAGCATTTAAAAGCAACAGCAGCTCACTCATGAAGTGGTAGAGCACATAAACTCCCAGAGTGGGGCTGCCAAGTGCTGAAGCACATAGTGCGTAAAAATAGCCTATCCTCTGTTGCATCATTCACAACAGAGTTCCAAATAACCTCCGAAAAGAATGTTAGCACAAGAATTGTGCATTAGGAGCTTCATGAAATGAGTTCCATGACCAAGCACCTTCACACTTTGGTTTAAGTGAAAGGTACTGTTAATGCTACAGCATACAAAGACATTTTGACAATTGTGGCCATCCAACTTTGAGCCAACAGTTTGGGGAAAGCCCTTGTCTGTTGCAGCATGACTGTGCTCCTGTACACAAAGCCAGGTGCATAAAGACATCGTGTGATGTGTTGGTGTGGAGGAACTTAATTGGCCTACAAAGAGTCTTGACCTCATCCCACTGCATCAAATTCTCTGGGAAACAATGAGGAACTACCTATGAACATTTATGTTAGGTATAATTCACAGTGAAGGCTAGGCGGCCCTTTTGCCCTTAGGACCCCTGCAGATTTTTGGACCTTATCGTTGTACTCATTTTTACAAATTTACAATATGATATTATATATAAGGTGTCACATGCATGCACACATAGAGATAATCCTCAAGACTCTCTCATGGTAAGCATTTCCAGCCCAGGGCAACAGAGGGTGCTGTTGTTAACCACCTTCTCATTTTCCCTGCAGCTCTGACCATTCAGATCACAAAGATGCATAGATAAGTCTACATACATTACATCTCACAGCCTCTTTCCCCATACTGAGGGTCTCCATATAAGAAATGTCCACACCAGAATGAAGCATCTTTTGACCAAAACAGAAATGGAGAAACATTGCTGGTTCTGAGTGTCCTCTTGTATGTTAATTTTACAAATACTGTTCGCAATTGCCACTAATTTTCTGTTATTTTGAACTTACATTTGTCTGCTACTTACATGACAAAGGTTTGTGCTTTTCTATTAATTACATATCTATGTTATGTAAGCCCATACTGGTGATTTTTTGTTATTATTCTTACTTAATTTAATTTGTTTTTCTTATCTTGCAGATATTTCTTTGATATTAGGTAAAGCACTTGAAAATGTGCTATAGAAATAAATGTTGTAATTTAACATCTTTGCGATAAATATGAATGCTGAATGCAAGGCAGGTCTTGTCTAATAGTACCTGACCTCACAAATGCTCTTTTGGCTAAATGTGCACAAATTCCTATTAGACACAGTCTAAAATCTTGTGGAAAGCCTTCCAAGAAGAGTGGAGACTGTTATAATCAAGAAGGGTGGGGTCTGGAACAATTCCATATTAATGACCATGGTCTTAGAATGGGATGGTTAATAAGCATGTCATACACTGTAGGTGTGTTAGTCAGGTGTCCACAAACTTTTGGCCATATAGTGTAGTTTCTTTAAAATTATTCATTCAAGACTGACCATACTAAATCTGCCTGTCAGCCTACTTTGCAGATGCTCTTCCTTCAAAGTTTACCAGGTTAACCCACTCTGCTAGTAATGGCCAGATTGACCTTGTCTGTCAGCTTGCTTTAGATGTGTCCTCACATAGGAGATCAAACTAAGCCTCTGTGCCAGTGTACTATAGAGCAAATGCCATACACATTTGTTTTAACCACATTTGCCATCTAAAATCATTTACACTATTATAGAGCTAATTCTGTTAACCAGTCTGCTATAAACATATTCTCACAAAACTGGTCATACTACCCTGATTGGCTGCCTTAGAAGACTACAACTGATAACCACATATTCTTTAATGTGGCTAATCCTGTGTTATGGATGCTTTACAAAGTACTAGGTGTTTTAAATGCTGCTTCTCCTTTGTTAAGCTTTCTCTGAAATTTCCGATGGTTGCTATCACACTCTCTTGGTGGAACTAATATAAATTGCTGATTAATTAGAGAGAGAACGTAATGTGCAGTCAGAGGTGGCCAGAGATAATGTAGTTATCAAGAGCCGTGCCCCTCACAAGCGAGATGCTTCAGAGATAGATGCCTTCTGCCCCTCTAGACCACTGCGGTATGCTGATCAGCAGGCGGGCCACATCACAGGTGGCTGTGAGGAAGATTTACTCACATCGCTATGACAGAGTGAGCACTGATATCAGAGGAGCGTCCTCCCTGGGTTCAAGCACAAACATTTATATAATCTCTGTCAGCAATTCAAATGTAATTACCTTCGACTTCCTGTTGAGCCAGCATAAAAAGAATTAATTCCTAGTTGTGTATACATTAATTTCAGGGTCATTATTCAGCTTGGATTTCATTATAGGCAGAAACTAGGAATAAATCTGAAAACTATTAGGCCAAATCCATGCAGTAAACACACAAATCAACAGTCACAGGCCTGCATTGACAAGAGCAACATATCAGCAGCAAACAAACAAAGAGTACATCACTAAAAAGGATCACTGGCAAGAAACGTGAACAAAATAATCATACATTGGAAGACCAGGAGTTGGCATAATCGGAATCTAGAGTAGGTGTGCTCACCTCCAGACATACATTAGAATGAGTGGCACACACAGACCAGGAGCACACACTCACATATGCCAGATGCACCTCAGACTACCAGAGAAACTTTAATGCTGATATTGGCATAATAGCCAGGAAAAGCAATATAAATGACTGACTCCAGGTGGGGTAAGCAGAGGTGTATCTGGGTTTGGGTATGAGAGAAATTTTCTGTCTGTGTAAGTAAAACTTCATGTGCCAAATCACCAAGGAGATGACATGATATGACATTTAACTTTTATTATTAACTGTATGCCCCGTGACCCTGTTTGGATTCAGCGGGTTGGAAAATGGATGGATGGATGGATTATTAACTGTATGAAAAGTTTGCATTTAATAAGACTTTTAATCTGTATAGATATTTTTGTACTTTTCTACCTTAAAGGCCATGTCAAATTATATAACTTTTCAAGATATTTTTGGTCATAGCCTTTATTTACATAATCTTGGTGAGTTGGTGGCAGTCGGTGGCTTCCAAGTATAGGAATATTAAAATATTGTTGGTACCATGAAGCCATAACGTCTTTTAAGGTTTTTAAAGAAGAATGCTTCCAAAGTGTATTCTGAAATGGCTTGCCTTTTACCTTGATTCCACTTTTACTCAATTGCAGATATTGTCTTTTTCTGAATTTTACATTCTTTTGGAATAATTCAGTACAAATTTGACAAAATGAGTTCAAGTCTGGCATGTACAGATAACAGCTTATGGGGACAATTTGGGAATGAAGTAAGGGCAATGTGAAGAAGCGGTATAATTTAAACGATGAGTTAAATTTTTAAAATGTTAATAGAAAAGAGAAAACAATTCATTGCTTCTTGTTTAATTGGCTGTTTAGAAAAAACATTCCAGCATCTCTTTCATTTACTTCTCTTTTGAGATCCAATTTTTATTAGTTTGATAATAATGGAATAATCATGCATAGCTGCAATAAATGACTATAATAAATAACAAACAAATGGTTTCTATAATACAAGTCCTGTGCCATATCACCAGGAGCAATATCTACCACGCAGTCACACCCAAATAAGGGTTCCAGTAATAAAAGTAATACATACTATGTCATGTTTCAAATAGTACTTCCACTTTTGTGCCTTAATCTTATATTGGGGCACAATTTTGAACAGCCTATGAAGCAAGTTTTGTTTTTAAAGTCCAAATCTGAGGTCCACCAAAAGAATTGCCAATGTAAACCTCAACCTCTTTTTTACATTGTCCACTATTTATACCTGGGATGTTTGGTATATTGTATTGTTATCTTTTGAAAGTGAGTGGTCCAGCAATGCTGATTCTTCCTTCTGCTATATTTGTCTTTCATGGCTGAAGATGCCAGTTAATACATCATCAAAAAGTTCAATAGGATCTGTCTCATTGACAAACTCCACTTCCTCTGTTCCGAGATGATTAAATTCTTCCTCAGCATAGATATCGATGAGCTCTCCATTTTCTGTCAACGGAGCCCCTGCCATTGCAAAGGGGAGTCAGTCCAATGTGCAGGGAAATCCCAGTCTGGATGGATTTACTTGATCACTTGTTAATTTGTGATGCAGATCACACCAGTTGAATTACATTATAGAATGCGGACAGCCAATTACTCAAAGTGATTTCTTTAGAGGTCATCGATTGGGAATCAAGGAGCAATTTAGCAGCTTCTGTTCTCCAACAGAACTTACATTGGTATCCTGAGAGATACTGAGGTCAGCGAGGTGAAAAAGAATTTAACATAGAGGGAGAATTGTAAGTAACAGCATCCACGCAAGTGAGTGAGAAATTAAAGTCTAAAATGGCAAAAAAGAAAGGCAAATCTGATACATATGTGTAAAAAGTGTTGGGGAAAAAAACAAGGACAGATATGACAGAAAGGATTGGGGCAAAGGACTGAGTATGATAACGCCTATGAATGTGCAGTATTTAAACTGAGTGAAATGATGATTAGGATTCTTCAAGGACATGCTCATACTTTTGAAGATGATATTCCAGGAGAAGGGTAAGGATAAGATGAGATCTCAGGTACATTGAGAGACAAGTTAAAGACTTACCTAACAAATAATAGACAACTGAGACTGGTTTTGCAATGTGCAAAAAAAAAGGATGACTGGGTAAAAACAATGTGCAAGAAATGCTTGTAGGCCCTTAGTTCTAAGTGCAATTGCTAACTGAAGGAAAATACATTTGAAGCGAGACTGGGGATTGTCAAATAATTTGAGAAGGAACTATAAAACAGATCACCTAAGTGGCAACCAAGCGGACAAAATGTAGTAAGAGAAGTTGGGGACCTACCTCATATTTCTGCCATCAAGGATCCAGTGCCCTCAAGGTGAAGTTGTACCTCTCTTATTTCATCTTCAGTTCAGTTTTCATTTTGCTTACCAAATGTGGTGACCACCATACCAAGAAGAGCAGTGATATAACCCAAGGTGCAATGGCTTCCATTGTGCACTGATGAAGTGAAACATATTACAGTCTTGGATTAGACACAAGTACAGTTAACTAAAAAAAAAAAAGTTACCCTAGTATAATGTATCATGGCTACTGTGGCCTCCAGAGGGTGCTATCCAGCACCCCAAACACCTGACACAAACAGCCTCTGGACACACATTGCCACAAACAGGAGTTTTTTATTGTGGGAAACTTCAGTAAGTGTTTCCCATACCACAGCCACAGTTACAAAGCACATAGTAACAACATACAACATTCTGCAACTTTGTCTTTTCTCTGTCTTTCTTTCTGGTTCCTCCTCTCCTCCATGCCAGTTTTATCCTCCTACACCCAACTTTGGCTCTTGGAGTTGTGGTAGGCAGCTTCTTTTATGTGAAGCCTGGGAGTATAGTGATCCCTCGCTATATCGCGCTTCGCCTTTCGCAGCTTCACTCTATCGCGGATTTTATATGTAAGCATATTTAAATATATATTGCGGATTTTTTGCTGGTTCGCGGATTTCTGAGGACAATGGGTCTTTTAATTTCTGGTACATGCTTCCTCAGTTGGTTTGCCCAGTTGATTTCATACAAGGGACGCTATTGGCAGATGGCTGAGAAGCTACCCAACTTACTTTCTCTCTCTCTCTTGCGCTGACTTTCTCTGATCCTGACGTAGGGGGTGTGAGCAGGGGGGCTGTTCGCACACCTAGACGATACGGACGCTCGTCTAAAAATGCTGAAAGATTATCTTCACGTTGCTACCTTCTGTGTGCAGCTGCTTCGTGAAGCGACATGCTGCACGGTGCTTCGCATACTTAAAAGCTCAAAGGGCACATATTGATTTTTGACTTTGTTTTTCTCTGTCTCTCTCTCTCTCCCTGCTCCTGACGGAGGGGGTGTGAGCTGCCGCCTTCAACAGCTTTGTACCGGCGGTGCTTCGCATACTTAAAAGCCAAACAGCTCTATTGATTTGTTTGCTTTTCTCTCTCTGACGCGCACTCCTTTGAAGAGGAAGATATGTTTGCATTCTTTTAATTGTGAGACAGAACTGTCATCTCTGTCTTGTCATGGAGCACAGTTTAAACTTTTGAAAAAGAGACAAATGTTTGTTTGCAGTGTTTGAATAAAGTTCCTGTCTCTCTACAACCTCCTGTGTTTCTGCGCAAATCTGTGACCCAAGCATGACAATATAAAAATAACCATATAAACATATGGTTTCTACTTCGCGGATTTTCTTATTTCGCGGGTGGCTCTGGAACGCAACCCCTGCAATGGAGGAGGGATTACTGTACTTCTGGCTTCCCATAAGTCTGGCCCAAGAGCACTTAAAGGTGAGGTGGGAGCACAACAAAGAAGGACTCCCCAGTCCCTGTAGCACCCCCTGGTGGCACCCACGGAACCCAACAGGGCTGAGTCAAAGAACTCCAGTTCCCATGATGCCCTGTGGGAAACCATGGCACCACCACAACACAGGGGGCTGCCATCTAGCAGTCCTGGGGAGACAATGATGGATGTCCCTCATTGCCTTTGTTGCAAATAAATGACCCTGAATCTGGAGCAGAGTATGCAGTATATGTACTGTATGTATTGATAAAGCCTTACTACATGAAGTAATACAGCCCACTCTACACAATCAGAATCAGTAGGCCCAAGTAGAAAAAAATTTGGGAATTCATACCGAGAAGCAGAGACACAGGAATAGGTGTGGTACAGGACTGCTGACTTTGTTTGAGAGCCCATTCAATGAGTGTATATATATGTTCACAAAAAATAGGATAAGGTGAGAAACCCTGTTCATGCAGGAACCAGGCTTCTTAAAAACCTGTGTTTACATGGTTTTGGTTTTGCTGTGCCAGACGTAAAAGGAGACAACCATTCATGAATTTTGCTTAGAACTGGACAAGAAGAATAAGATGCTGCACTCACCACATGACGAAACAGCTTGGGATCCTGGCAAACATGTGGTCCAGTCCCACCCTCCGAAAATGACCATCTATCTGCTGCAGCTAGGTTTTACGTGGGCATCCCCTTGGCCTGGTCAAGCCACTAGGGTCCTCAACAGTGAGATTCCTGTAAGCCAGATCACCTTCGAGGGAATCGTGCCACATGGCTGTAGTGCTGTAACTGACGCTCCCTCACAATGCAGGTAATCTACCTCATTCAGGACTTCATGAGCAACTGCTCATTCAACATAAAGTCAAACCAACGGTACCCAAAGATTCTCTAAAGAGACACAGTACTGAAGGAGTAAAGTCTTCGTCTCTGATCACTGGATAGCGTCCATGTCTCATAACAATACAGCAAGACAAGAGGTACCAGGACTATAAAGACTTGGACCTTCGTCCTTTTACATAGATATTGGGAGCACCACACACCCCTGTCCAGCAATCTCATGACCCCCCATGCTCTCCCAATCCATCTACTAACTTCATAGGTAGAGTCACCAGAAACATGAATGTCGCTGCCAAGATAAGTAAACCTCTCATCAAAATCATCACTCTCTCCGCAGACAGACACATTGCTGATGGTTGTGCCTAAGAGGTCATTAAAGGCCTGGATCTTGGTTTTTATCCAGGACACTTGCAAGCTCAGACACTCAGACTCCTCGCTCAGTCTCTCGAAAGCCCCGATCAGAGCCTCCACTGACTCCAGGAAGATCACAGCATCGTCAGAAAAGTCAAGATCAGTGAATCTTTCTTCACCAACAGATGCCCCACAGCTGCTGGACCCCACAACTTTGCCCAACACCCAGTTCATGTAAGCATTGAACAGAGCAGGAACAAGAACACACCTACAGAGATCTGGCCAGTCCCAGGTCTGCACACCTCACAGAGTACTGCCACTGAAATGCAGAGTTAATGAAACTCATCCGACAGCAGAGGAAGTTGATCATCATGCCACAGAAACAAGACGTTTCACTTGCCTACCTGGATGGGCCACCTCAAATTGGGACCCAAGTGCTGCTGTGTAGCAGGCAACGCCTTATCACCACACCAGTTCTGATCCCCAACAGGCCTGACCCCATTGGCTCTCTGATGGTTTTGACTGTTCCGGGGATGGGGCCCCCAAGGGCTTTCCCCCACCCCTTCATAATGCGAGCAGCCTTCCTATGGGTGGCTGCAATAGAGCTACTCCTGCGGAGAGCAGAAAGGTATCCTGTCTGTCGTCTCAGAGCTGCATGACGTTTTTTACGGTGGATAGACTGCCAATCCTGCCACCAACCCCCATGATTTCCCTGTATTTTGGAGGACTGCTTGCAGGGCTGGGTGCAGTTTAACGTCATACCCAGGACAATATGAAAATATGAGCTGCAAAATATGCATTTGAAGTAAACAGTGTGTCACACCCTGTCAGAAAGACTGCTGTTAAACGAGTTGATAGCAAAGAGCTACAGAAGATGCAGATTTCAGTACTCAAAACACCTGAATCAACAAATCTGCCTAACAGCACCAGTAGATGAAAACATGAAGCTGCAAGTCTGGACGAATAACTAAAGAAATTTATCATTACTGTCTAATTGGAAATACAAACATGCCATGAGAAAACAACCACAGCATTTTAATTCATTGTATATCTATAGACCACACTGCTTATCTAAACTCTATTTGCTGATGTTATGTCATATGGTGTTGCAGTAGTTACAGTGACAGAAAGATTTCATAGCAGACAGAGGCACTTCTCAAATGTGTAGAGCCCACTAGCTGCATTGGTTTACTTGTGGGTGTGTGTCTGTCTCTCTCCACTCTTGTAGCACTCATTACAACGTGCAAATGAATTATTAACCTTCAGTTACCTTGTGGTACTGAGTTCCTCAAAAGTTAATAGCAATTTTAGAATTTTATTTACATTCAGCATCAAGTCTTTCTGTTCAGTATCTTTTGCTCTCTTCCTGAAACCCCTGCAGTGGTTTAAAATGCACAGACTGGAGGAATTGGGGTGGGTGTTTAAGGAAGAAGCCATGGGGATGTAGCCTTTGCAACAAAGGATTTTGTCACTGTTCACTACACACCTTTTAACTAAATGTCCCCTTATGTGTATTTTTATTTAAAAATCACATCTGGCCCTCCGAGACAAACATGCGCTAGTCCACCTGTGGAGCCCTTACCAACACACTCCAACATCATTAAACTGTGCAGAGAAAAGACTTAAATGTCATCATGGAACCTGTGATAACTTTCTTGTATTTCATATGTTTAGTCCTTCATGTGCAGTGAGGTAAATAACATCCATCCTCTTTTTACATCTGCAAGCCCCTGATGATTTGTGGTATGAACACTCACCGCTGCATCACCCATTTGAGCTGTTTCAGCATATCTAAAGCACATAGCTGGATGAATACTAATGTGTCACTTTATAATATATGTTTCCGTTCTGTTTCTGTTCCCGAATTGCAAGTAGCACACTCATTTCTGCTTGGCTGAGTGATTGAGCCCCAAAGAAGAGTGGCATAGCGAAATGTGTGCTTCTTGCCATACACTCAGTGCTACTGGAATAATAATAACATAGGTAATTTACTTAAATAAAGTAAATAATGCATTAAGTTACTCATTACTTTAAAAAGTAATTGGACTTCTTAATACACATTACTTTTAACACATATTTCTGAGACTGTGGTGCTTAGCTTAGCACCCATCAACATAAATTTAGCGATTTCTGAAAATACTGAGACAGATAATTTCAACTAGGAGATGGAATAATGTGATCGCCTGAGCATTTGTCTCAAGAAATGTATCATTGTGAATGCTTCCTCCATCTTCTACCTATGACTGCTGAAAGCTTGTGCGAAGTTGACACATGTGCAAGGTGAAAGAATGAAATGAACATGCACAGACGACAAAATCTTTACCTATAACCCATCAAGGGTTTACTTGCGACATAACCTGGGCTACCTGTGGAGAATGTGAATTCTATATGTGTTAACCTGGTTTCTAAGAGACCACTATCCAGGTTTCTCCACCTGGAATAAGGGTTTACATGGCATTTTAAAAACTGAGTTTCTCTGAATAATTGGGTAATTAAAGTGCCTGTAAATGCACTCAGTGTATTTTCATCTTCTTCAAGTAGGATTTAATGTACCTGGCTACAGCAACTTAAGATGAATGTGGAGTGTTAAAGCAACCATGTCACCTGGTAGCCTGGGTGGTAGCTGTAAAAAAAATGGAGATATGCTGGACTTGTATGAGGATCCAACTGGGGGTTGAAAAAAATAGCAGCTCAGGGAGTGCCCCACATGTCCCCGCTTCATAGGCTCCATTTTAATACGCTTTAATATAACAGTGACTCCTGGCAGCAGGCCGCTCCCGACATGTGTACAATATTGGATTACAGGTTCATCTTATTTAATTTGAATTTTTTTCATTTAATTTTCCTTTTTGTTCTCCCCAGTCTCTGCGGCTTGGAGTCCTGCATATAATGGCATTTTAATACATCTTCCTGTTTGATGAGGCTTTATGTCTTTATCAGGCGGCTGGGGCAGGGTATTTATTTTAATCTAATCAAGAAAACTGGCAGAGAGTATCGCGGCGTGCAATTTCAAAGGGAAGGATGCAACTGCTCTCAAAAAAATCACAAGTGTAATAAATGCACTGCGGCGGGCTAATATTCCTTCCTTGCCGAGCGAGGCAGGGGCTGTAATATCAGGATTAGGATGTGATGTTGCCAAGGTTTAGAACCTGGTGGGTGGTAGCTGGGATGTACAAGTAGAGGAAATGTAAGGAAGGCAAAGGCCCAGTTTGTCTGGGGAATCACCAAGCATCCCATAACTTTAAAAACTGCGAGGAAAAGCTGGGGATTTCATTTTAAGAAAAGGAGAGGAGAAGGCAGTGACAGTCTAGTATTAAACATGAAGGTGACGGTATGTCAGCCAGTAACGGTTTTATTTCAAGATTATAGAGTGGGACTGGTTAGTTTGCTTGAAAAGAACGGGTGACAATCAGCAGTAGTGGAGTCTACAGATTAGTAGAATAAAGATATTTGTAGGGTCAAGTAGTAGCTGCTCTGTTTGGTAATCATTTGCAGGTAAGATAAAGAAATCTACTGGGGAACGAGCAGTGACAGTCCTGTTTAAAAGGAAGGAAAGAATCAGTTTGCTTAGGCAGGAGGCTAATTCAGTTGATGGCATTCCATTTTATGGACTGGAGGGTTCCATCTTTGTTTTTCTTTTGAAATAATTAATTGATGAATTACTTTTATATAGCGTTTTTCTAACCTACTCAAAGAGCTTTCATGGACAGCAAAGAACTACTTCAACTTCCACCATTGCAAAGCATTCACATGGAGCTTCGATAGCAGTCATTTATTTACTAGTACGTTCACTACACATTAGCTAATTGGTGGTGAAGGGAGAGGAGATGATTGGGGGTGTGAACACCCAGGCCATGGTGGGCAATTTAGCAAGGACATCAGGAAACACCCTCATCCTTTTGGAAGATGCCCTTGTATATTTTTATGACAACAGTAAGTCAGGACTTACTGTTTTTATGTCCCCAGCACTCCACTGGTGAATTGGGATTCACACACAGACCACACAGACCACAAAGTAAGCTCCTCCTAATGGCCTCACTTACATCTCTTCTAGCAGCAACCTAAGCTTTTCCTAGGTGGTCTCTCATACAAGTACTGGCCAAGCCCAAACATGCTTACCTTCAGGTGGATTACCTGTGAAGAGCTGGTGTTATGGCTTCTGGCTAGTTTTAGGATTCATGAATGATCAGATGGCACATTGGTTAGCACTGCTGGGTCACAGATTTGGAATTCTGGATTTTAATGCTGCAACTGGTGGTTGTTTATGGGACGTGTACACATTCTCCACATGTCTGAGTGTGTTCTCCTCTGACGTCTCCATACATGTTCAGGTGAGGTTAGTTAATGAATGTAAATGTGTTTGGTGTAAGTCTAGGTGTGTGAGTGAGTCAGAAGTTTCTTCTGAAGCTGGATTATACATTAATGTTGAAAGCATGAACTGTATAGTAACAACATGTTGTAATGGCATGCAACAAGAACTTCTGGGATTCATTATCATAAAACGTAATGACAACAGCCAAGAGAAGCTATTTCAGCCTGCAGCACCCCTAAGGTCACATTTCTTGTTAAAAAGAAGCAACATAGTGTTATCTAAAACTCATTCGTCCAGATGCGATTTTCAGCAGTGAAACATGGGTCCTCATAAAGAAAGGTGAAGAGGCCCTGGCCTGTTGGAAATATAAAGTGTTGAGAAAAATTTACGGGGAGCTAGGGGATAATGACGCCTGGTTAATCCAAACCCATACTGAGCCATATGATCTGTGTAAAGACCCCGATTGTTGTTGAAGTGAAGAGATGATGACTACAACTGATCAGCCACCTACAACATATGCCTAATGGCAAGGCAACTGCAAAAGTTTTCCATCAAAAATCAGACGGGAAAAGACCCTCTGGCTGAACATGTAACAGGATCGTTGATGACATGAAGGAGAAGGATCTTTGCAGGCTTGGAGTGTGAAGTTGGAGATGTTGAGCTGAAGTTAAGAATGGTTGTCAAAGCTTGGTGGAGCAGGCCAGGACTCTTCAAGAGCCATAATTCCATAGTGTGAGTGAGTGAGTCCTGCAATTGAATTAGGTGGGTCTGAGAATAAACAGTATATGTGTGATATTTGAATTGCACCTCTCTATTGAGTACAGATGGACAGCAGCGATTGTATACAGTAGTTTGACTGAAACAAACCTCTTGTGTCTCTCAGGGAATTGCATTGGGGTTGTGATATAGCGGTGCTTGTCAATAACTGTTGGGCATCCTGAAAAGAGGTCTGAACAAGGGAGTGACTATCTGATAGCAGCCGCATTCTGATGGGTGGAAGTCATAGACATAGTCCAGATACAGAAATAAAAGAGAATCCACATAGCAGGGGGAAATGAGAACACATTTCTTGAATCATGGTCACATTATAGTATGCAAAAAAGGAAGATATTTATTTTTAATCTAAAGAAGAAGAAATGTAAATGAAAGAAATGTCCTAAAACAGCATTGTAAACCTAGAGGTGGGGTCAGTGCCAATTAATAGGATTTGTAACTCAAACTGTTTTATTGAGCAGTTAGCCAGTTCACTCTCAGCACGCCAACTTCTATATTTTATAGGTCACTGTTATATCCTTGCTGCCACACTGTGTCACACAGGATACTCTAGTAGTGTATTGGTAAACAAAGTGACTTCTTTTTCAAAAGTTAAACCCAACACACTCTTCATTCATGGTGGTGTCTTAAATATGCTACTTGACTATAAAGCTGAAGATTGATGTTCTGGACAGAAACAAATAATTCTCGTCATCAACAAAGAGCTGCATTATAAAGATGGAAGCAGAATGGCAAAAGAAGGGACATGATGGAGAGCTCACAGACACATTCATGTTCAGCCCACCTCAAATGCTGCATTCAGTGAGCTGAGCAAATGGGAAAGCCACTCAGGTCCACATTTGCGGCAGCTGAGCAGATTTGCAGGATCAGACAATGCGGCAAAGAGGAGCAAAACGCTGCAGAATACAGATGGAGTGGCTTTATTCCCCGAAGGCTCGCTCTCTGAAACCACAGTGCTGCTGCTGCCTGCTGGTGAGGAATGAATCCAACATGAGCAAGAGAAAGATGCACGGCAGATGACAAGCTGCTGATTGAGGGAAAGAGATATGATTTCATTTTTCCTGAAAACATCATTAGGCAGAAGATAATTTTTTGCAGTTCTTCAGTGTTTTGCTTTTACTGTGTTACATATATTATATATATGTGTGTGTGTGTGTGTGTGTGTATTCAAGTGTCTTTCTTCCTGCTAGTCTGTCTACTTCCTAAATACCGAATCAAAATAGAACAGACAATGAACAGCCTTTAAACTCTGCCAGGGGTCCACTTCATTGCTGCCAGTCTGTTTTCAAGGTCACTCTAATTGGCTTGGGTGTCCCAGAGACATGAGTAGACAAGTTCTTTGTTGCATTACAGGGGCAGCTCAGTCCAGACATGCAGCCCCTTGGCATTTTGGAGCAGCTCCTGTTAGGTGACTCTTTTAGTCCTACCCCATACTTCTACCCCATACAGGAATCATTGGTCCTGAGACACGACACACAGTAACAGGCTATCCAGAGTTACCTGCCATGTACCATTCTGATAGCCCTTTACTGGGGAAAAACTTTAACATTTTTGCCATCCTAGGTGAAACTATAAAAGTCACTAATAAACCTTATGTATCTTCATATTTACTTTTTAAATTATTTTATTAATTTTAATTAAAAGCAAATAACAATCCATACAATCAAATAAAACTTAACAAAACCAAAAGTTAGCCCCCATCCAAAAGAAAGAGAGGTGAGCCAACCAACAAAGCAAATCTTTGAAAGCAGGAAGGAAGGAAGAGTATCCTTTTCACCCATATACAGTAAATGCTTATTCTAAAATATTATTGATTAGATCCTGCTATATTTAAAAGAAAGTTTTGAAGATATCCTCTGAGTAAGAATTTGACTTTTTCCAATTTCAAATATAATAGGAAATCAGTTACCCACTGACGTAAATGTAGCAGGATGCGATTCTAGCCTACGTGCCATTAATGAGATAAAGGTAATTCCAATTTGTTTGTCCTTCTCCACAGCTACCCACCAAACATAACTGTTAGTGGGTTAGGAGGAATTATGATGCCAAGGCTGTCTGATAGGCATTCAATAATTTTTGTCTGACACATTGTTAATTTGGTGCACACCCAAAACATGTGGCCCAGTGAGACTAGAGCTTGATTGCAATGTTCACAAGTTGATGCTTGCCCTGGAAACATTTCGGATAGTTTTAATTGAGATAAATACGTTCCATAGAAGATTTTAAGTTGAATGATTGAGTGCTTTGTGCATATGGAGCTAAAATGCATTCTGTGCACGGCTGTCTTCCACTCCTTTTCTGAAATATTAAGTGAAAGATCCTTTCCAAATTGTACCCTCGGATCATCATATTTACATACGGCATTGTAGTTCTTCAGGAATGCATACAAGTATATAAAATTGAAGAGTGAGCACTGGGGTATGCATATATTTCAATCGAAGAGCGTGAGGTTTGAGTGCAAAGTTGTTTATATATTTGACCGAAGGGGAATCCCCTTTGTGTTTCTGGTGCTGAGTTATTATATAGTAGAGGATGCCCTGACCTTACCTCTGGAAGGGATGAATATTTAATTTAGTGCCACTCTTTTTTGTGCATACTCACTTCACTTATTAACATTACTTTATGAACTACAGGTCCTCTGTTTAAACTACTAGCCATACAGCCATTTAACCAAATTATGACAATAGGAATGCTAATTAAATTTAAATTTATATTAATTAAAAACTTTCATTCAGCAGATGAGAAACTCCCTCGGAAAATGTCATACTGATTTGGAGCTGCTTTTGGAGAAGCAGCTGTGAATGTGTGAAATTTTGTTAGAGAGGCTTAGGCTCGTGATGAACTTCATTACAGGATTTCCAGGGGAGATCATGGGTATGAAATGGATGACCAGCACATTACGTAAGCACTGCATGTGGGCACCTTAACTCCTGTGAGAGACAGAATCAGCACGCCTCTCAGTGTCTCTGATCACCACCTCTGTCCGTAAGAGATGAAGAGTGATGATAGGACCCACCTAATCAAATAAGCAGAACACTTTTAACATTGCTGATTTTAAGGACAGGAGGATCATTGACTAATTAAAATGTGTGTCAGTAACACTTTGAATTACACACAGCAACCATATTTCATGGTTATACGACATGATGGGTGTTGTAGCAGGGAATACAAAAAAATGCCTCATATGTGATGGATTAACTTCCCACTGAGAGTGGACACCTGGATTAACTCATTTTTTATTTGTATTTGTGACTTCATTTGGAGGAAATGTGCCACTTTGTATTGTCCCTGCTACTCATACTGTACATGTAAACCATAGCTTTGTATTTCACAAATAAGCACTATTCTTGGGGCATTGTGCTCAGTGCCAGGAGGGCTGTGGTGGCTCCATGTTTCCTCTTCAAACGATTTCTTAATTAGAAACCATTTGCTGCAGCGAATCAAACACTTCATCTAATTAAGGAGCTCGTTATGGCTCTCAATCTGCTATGTCAGATAATCTAAGATTGAAGATTTTCCTTTTCTGAGGATATCATCCAAATGGTTTGTGGGCAAGAGTGGGCTTTTGCTTTTTTTTCTGTTTTCATTTCTTCAGAATGCTTTTTTGAAATAAATTCTTTATGATAAACACAAAGGGGACCAAGTCACCTTGTTATTTTCATCACAATTCTAAATGGCAGCAAATGGATTAAAAAAAAAACCCAGAATCAATTCAATATCCAGAATGAAGCTGTTCAAAAGTAAAAGAAACAATAGAGTGTACTGAATCTTAATAAACAAGTGAGCTAAAATCAAACTAAAAAGGTCTGCTCTATTAGCAGCAGTAATTAGAACCAAAACGAACATACTGGCTGGAAAGAAAACCGGCAGTGACCACAGCCTTCCAGGAGTCTGCCTGGTCTATCAATAATTGAAGACTAAAACTCACACAGCCCAGTTTTTAGAATGCTTGATAGGATGCTAGATTTCTTTGTTGCAGGAATGTGGTTATACTGCACAAAGGAGAAGCAAAAGTCACTCCATCCAGAGTTGGGTGCAGCGAGTAAGCTTTGGATATTTGCCTGTCAGTTACTGCTTATAAAAATGCCTAAATGTGGATCCTTAAATATATTTTTTTTCAGAATGTGTAAAATCAAGCATAAAGATATAACAATCTTCTCAAACACATTCAAGAAAGGTCTAGGCTGCGAGGGGCTAAAGCTCATCCTGACAACACTGGGTGCAAAGCTGGAACTGTCCCTGTGTGGGACGCGAGTCAATTAAATGGCTAATCGAGAACTGACAGTTCAGCTGACTTCTTACTTGTAAAATATTACATTAATATTGATTAATAATTACCAATGTCCACTTCTCACAAGTTGATTGTTATGAATGTTCTGTAAGACTTAACTCAAAAGTATGAACATACAGGCAATAGTAACATTTGAATATGACCCATTTTTTGTTTTTTTTTGGCTTTAAGTCTTAATTCCTTAGATTCTTAACATTCTCAAACCCACTTAATCCAGAACAGGGTTACAGTGGCCAAGCCTATTCTGACAGAAACAGGCTCAGAGTAGCATCTAACCTGGGATGCTGTGCCACCCCATCACTAATGCGTAGATCAATGAAGGGCCAATGTGGAAACACTAATTCACATAACATAATTGTCTTTGGGGATGTTCCTGAGAAGAAACTTCAAACAGACACCACTGAAACTACTCCAAGATAAATAAAAAAAAAACTTTCAGTAGGCACCCACCCAGACAAAATAAACATAATGCAAAGAAGTAAAAGGGAAATAAAAGTCAGTCAGTCATTGTCCAACCTGCTATATCCTAACACTGGGCACAAGGCAGGAAACAAACCCCGGGCAGGGCGCCAGCCCACCACAGGGTGTGCACACACACACACACACACCAAGCACACACTAGGGACAATTTAGAATCACCAATGCACCAAACCTGCATGTCTTAGGACTATGGGAGGAAACCCACGCAGACACGGGGAGAACATGCAAACTCCATGCAGGGAGGATCCAGGAAGCGAACGCAGGTCTCCTTACTGCGTGGCAGCAGCGCTACCACTGCGCCGCCCAGAATGTAGACAGAAACCAAGGAACACTGACAACAGAAAGCACAACAACAGAGACGAATTCCCAAAAGTGTATCATAAAGCTTTGTTGTTAAAGCATGCAGTTAGCCATTCAGAGAGCCCCAGTAGTGGGTGATATGCGGAGTCTGAACCCATCAGTTTGCTACCTTCTGCTGACCAGAGAGGTGAGAAAAGACTGAGATAGCACAACTGTATTTTATCTCAAACTTTATTACAACAGTGCTTGATTTAAATCTCCACAACTGATGTGTAAGGATTTTTTGGATAGACTTGAGTGGCCCTTCTCTCTTGCCCAGTTGAATTATTCTTAGTCCACAGTGATGCTACCGGTCAGGACACAGACTTTAATGGTGAGCAGCACCTTCAATGACACACTTCACCTTGAATTATTACTTTTCATCATCTTGAGCCGTTTCCAGTAATCAGCATTCATTTTGTACGTTTGTGCAAGCAACTGGATGACAGACATGTGGATTATGTGATACATGAGTAATGTGAGTTTTTATTTTGTCCCATGAACATTTTTCACATCCTTTCTCATTCTACACCACTGGTCACTGTTAACTGCTGTTATGCCATCAACTTCTTTCTCTCCTTTCTGCATGAAAATATGAGGTTACAATTTTTTTTCGACCACCACTACAAAGTACAACGGGTAAGTAACTTATAAACAATATCATTTTTTAGGTGGAGTATTCCTTTAACATACAAATGTTTGGGTATACAAGAGAAAAACAGGAGCATCTGGAAAGATGGGGGGACTGTGCAAAATCTAAACAGTCAATAACTCTGCACCAGAGCCAGACTCTTAATCTACGAGGCAGAAACACTAAGCCATCATACTACCATGCTTCCCCTTATGATGAATAGTAGAACTTTAACTCAAATTTTATGCCCCTCGTTATTGTTATTATTATCTCCAGTGCTCGGTTTTAAACCTGGAGGCTCAAGTGCTAACCACTGCATGACCATACTGCTCAGGTCTGATCGTCAAGATTAGAGCAAACAGGTTTTGGTGCTGAACACAAGTTCAAATTTAATGCAAAATGTGAATGGCCACACACTGTAAAGGAGGCTGTATATTCCTTTCTCTTCTTCTTTGTTTAGTATCTCCCATAGAAGACCTCAGTCCTCCTAGCCTGGTTTGCATGCTGAGTTTGTGCATTAAAGTCAAAGTCAAATTTATTTATAAAAACACATTTAAAAAACAACAGAAGCTGCACCAAAGTGCTGTACAAAGGAACATATAAAACTACCGTAAAGCCAACAATTATGTAAAACAGTTTGTTAATGACTATTTTATTTCCACTGTCTTCTCCTCCCGATGACCTTACCCACAGTGAAAGGCGAAGAGAAAAAGTGGCTTTTTAACCAAGTCTTAAAAACCTCAATAGAAGGAGAAGGTCTGATGTGGAGCGACAGATCTTTCCAAAGCCTAACAGCAACAACTGAAAAAGCCCTGTCACCCCTAGACTTCAGCCATGATCTTGGAACTGCAAGGAGTAGTTGAGCAGATGATCTTAAGATATAACTATAAGGTTTTCTTGGCTAAAAAACTGATTTACAGATTGTCAGATTATAACTGCAACTTTGGTCCTGATGTTTTGTGACTTTTCATCTCCTCATAAACACATTAGTTCAACCTTGAAGTAGTTTGCTCACAGACCGCAGGGATTTTCAGGGCAGGATTAGATGCATACAAGTCTGTATCTGTATCCTTATCCAGCACTGGGGAAAGCTGCTTTTGTCAATTTCAGGGCAAAGCCGAGACTGTGATCCTGGTAAGTACACAGGCTAGAAATAAGAAGGTTATGGTTGAGTGTGAGAGCTGGTGAGAGTGTCCAGGTTAGTGTAATTGTGGAGTGCTCTGGCATGATGAGGGTGGTAGCTCCCTCTCTACGCAACACGTTTCACTGAGGCATTCGGTTTCCATAGCAACTGCGCGTGCATGTTCCTGCCCAAGCTTATAAGCTTTACTGATCTTAGTACAGGTAGCAGCTTCCCTCAGCAGTGCTTCAGTAGGTTTAGGGAGGGAAGCTTTCAATATTATATTTAATCATTGTTAAATTATTCATTGTCTCCTTATGATACATTTTTTATAGAGAATCACTCTAGGTAATACATATCAATGTGCTGCAAATTCTACTACTCCATTTTTTCCTTGCATATGAAAGGCCCACAGAGGCCACAATTCATTCACTTTTGTCGCATTACACCATCTAGTGGAAAGGTAGGGGATGTAATTTACCAAGGCTGCTGTTGTTTTTTATTCTATGGAGAATCCGACAGAAACTTGAAAAAAAAACTCATCTTTGACCTCTCAGATAAACAAACAACAACAGTCCAAAGCCCAGATGAGCAACCTGACGAATTGTTTAGCAAAGAAAAATACACTGCAGTTACACAAAAGGATTGGAATGAAAACTCAAATCATCCGGAGCTTGAAGCAAATTGAACATGTCATTTCAGATGTTCCTCCTTTCCATAAGAACATTTGACAAGAAGAGGCCATTCAGCCCAAGAAAGCTAGGTAATCCTATCCATCAAATTCCTCCAAAACAGCATCAAGTCGAGTTTTGAATGTCCCTTAAAGTCCTACCATCTACCAGGGCTGGATTAAGACAAAATTGGGCCTGATGCTGCAGCGCAAAAAAGGCCTATTTTTTCTTGGCATTGGTGCATGTGCATTCGACACTCATCGTACATGCGCACTCAGACCGACCAAGGAGCCTTAATTGCTTGCGACACAACCAGCCAGCCTTTACTGAACATGAAAAATAATAACGACGTAGTATCGTAACAACTCGAGATTAACATCAAACTATGTAACATCAACATTCAATAGCAATTGTCTGAAAAGTGCACTTAATGCAGAAAAGGCTAAACCAGATCAACTTAACCTAGGCATTAACTTGAAATCTTCGGTTAACAATAAACACAACAACGTTATAGTTACATCACAGCGCAAAGAACAATAGTAACTGTATAATAACTAACGTTGTGTCTAGGCGTCCGAAAGTCAGACTCCAAATTTCATTCTAAGAATTCTTTTGAGGTTAATATAGCAAAGGAAAACTGTTCAGCTTCTGGAAAATTCTAGTCTGTTTCATCTGGGCCTATTTCAGGAATGGGCCTAATGCTGCAGCATCAATAGCACCCACCTTAATCTGGCCATGCCGTCTACCACACTACTTGGTAACTTATTCCATCTGTCCACAGTTCTGTGTGAAGAAACACTTCCTAATGTTTATGCAAAATTTACACTTAACAAGTTTCTGTGTCCCCATGTTCTTCATGAACTCATTTTACAGTAACAGACACGATCCACTGTACCAATTCCCTTCACAGTTGTAAACATGTTCATTTTTGTGACTACTTAATTTCAATTTGCTTAAACTGAAAAGGCTGAGCTCTTTCAATCATTCATCATAACTCATTCCTTGCAGTCCTAGTGTTAGCCTAGTCACTCTTCTCTGGACCTTTTCAAGTGCTGCTATGTCATTTTGTAGCCTGGAGGCCAAAACTGCAGACAGTACTCCACATAAGGCCTCACTAGTGTGTTATAAAACCTGAGCACAACCTCCTTGGACTCGTACTCTACACATCAGGGCGCTATATAACCTAACATTCTGTTAGCCTTCTTAATGGTGTCTGAACACTGTCTGGAAGTTGATAGCATAGAGTCCACTATGACTCCTAAATCCTTCTCATAAGGTGTACTCTTGATTTTCAGACGTCCCATTGTGTATTCAAACCTAACATTTTTACTTCTTATGTGTAATACTTTACATTTACTGACATTAAACTTCATCTGCTACAAATCTACCTAGGTCTGTATGCTGTCCAGGTCCCTCTGCAACGATTCAACAGATTCCAGATTATCTGCCAATCCAGCTATTTTAGTATCATCTCCAACCTTAAAAAGCTTGTTATTTATATCCAGATCCACGAGTAGAAATGTTAAAGGAGCTGCCTTGTGTCTCCAGCATCAGAGTTCCAGCTCTAGGCCTAGGGCACTGTCGATATGGTGTATGACTGAGCAAGAGTGAACCCTGTGACAGAGTCAGGATAGATGCCAGTCCCACTACCTCAAGGTATAGGTAACACATGGATGGGAAGCAAAGGATATTTGGCTGCTTAGCAATGGAGAAGACACAGAGAAAATTGCAGTGCTGTTTTTCTTCTTTTAACACTCGGCTTACCTCTTGCTTTGTCCCAGCACCATTTTGCACCATACACAATGCTTGTTTCTTCCAACTTCTTTGCCATTTGTCCCTTCCCTTTTGAATCTGCAAATTGTGTGGGACACTGCCATCAGACTATAGTGCAATAAGTGTTTGCATTAAATGTGTAGTAAACTGGGCTTGAGGCTCAATACACCCATCAATTCTCTAGTCCATCAAATGCAATTCATTTTGTACAAATACAAACTAACAAGTAAGTGTTTAAAAACTGTTCATGCCAGTAAAGCTTCAATTAGTCAAGTTAAAAGGTGTCATGGTCTAAATCCTTACCTTACCACAGATGTGTTTGAAAGCATGCCCATTGCTGTGGGTTCCACAAACCAAGCCAAAAAGCTGAAAAAGTGTCATGGGTGGCTCTAGAGACCTTCTGCAAAATGTTGATGGAAAACAAGGACATAGCAAACTAAAACTGAGCAAGAGAAAAAGAGAAATGGAATACAGAGGAGACTCTTCAGCTTCTGCATCTCATTTCATTTCTCATTCAGTTACACATTTAATGAGGCCTTCACAGGTAATAACCCTGCACATCTAAACACTTTCACACAGAACATCATATATTGACATTTTTTTATTCTGATAAAATATCAAATTGTGATTCTGCAACCAGGTAAACATGCATGTTGAACTGCTCACAGAGTGGTACAGGACAGACCTGGATAACCTGTGAATGCATTTAATTAAGAGCTTTTTAAAATGCACCTACCTACTAGAAGTAGCAGTCGTCCTACTGTAGTAGTAGTACAGTCAGATGTACGGCCAAACTAACATACATCTCCACTCTCTGAGGTCATGATAAAATACATCAATACATAACTGCATTTTATTTACAGAGCACATTGTGGTAATTTGACAATGCCTGGCCACTGCATGTTTCATATTAACTCTTTCATCACTGTGAACCCAAATGCTTGACTTAAATATAGAAATGGCATTTCTGAAACAATGAAGCAGTGTTAATATTTGTGGTATGTATGGCAAGCTGATTTAACATTTAGAGATATCGCAAAACAAATTTCAGTTATCTTCAAATACTGTTCACCTTTTAAGATATCAGAAACTCATTTCCAGTATCTCAAACTACATTTCTTTACATTTTAAGATATCTGTAAAACATTTTGGGATGTCCCAACAGCATTTCAGGATATCTCAAAATGACCTTTAGATATCTTAAAATGCAAGAATTTTAAGATATTTTTAATTCATTTGGAGATATCCTGAAACTACTTTTTCTAAAGATTTCCTGTCTATTTTGTGATATCTTGAAATGGGTGGAGTGGTGGCTCTGAGGCTAAGGATCTGTGCTGGTATCCAGAAGGTTGCTGGTTCAAATCCCCATTACTGCCAAAAGAGATCCTACTCTGCTGGGCACTTGAGCAAGACCCTTAACCTGTAATTGCTCCAGGGGTGCTGTACAATGGCTGACCCAGCGCTCTGACCCCAAGGGGTATGTGAAAACTAACAAATTCCTAATACAAGAAATTGTATAAGGTGAAATAAAGAACAAAAAAAAAAAAAGCGTTTTAGGTATCTGAAGACAGACAGGAAGTTATTTTGAGATATCTGGAAACATATCAGAGATATCTAGAATTGCATTGTAGATATGAGAAAAATTATATTCAGATCCATTAAAATAAGTTCATTTATTTGTATATTTGAGATATTACCATACCATTTTTTTAAGCCTGCTTCATCTTAGTTGCCTATCCCATCAAGCACAGGGTGCAAGGCAGGAACAATCCCCCAAACATGGCACCAGTCCATTGCAGGGTGAACACATATACACCTCGTGGCCAATTTAAATGTTGCCAGTCCACCTGATCTTCATGTCTTTGGACACATGGAGGACCCGGGACGTGCACAGTCATGCTGCATCCATAACTGAGATATTTTGAAATAAAATTCAAGATATCATGAAATATATTTTAAGATATCATGAAATGAATTTGAATGATTTGATGCACATTCGGTATCTAAAATGTGATCCAATATGAAGGTATCTGAAATACATTTTAAGATATTTCAAATACATTTCCAGATATCTGAAAATAACTTCCTGTCCATTTTCAAATAGCTGATGATACTTTTTCAAGATATCCCAAAATAACGTCCTGCTCATTTAGAGATTTCTAAATACTGTATACTTCAAGATAAAATATCTTAACATAGACAGAAAGTCCCATCAAAAACATGAGAAACTTTGCAGGAAGTCATTTTGAAATATCTTGAATTGCATTTGATTTATCTTAAAATGCTTACAGATTTATTTTAAGATCTCTCAAAATGTATCTGGGATATCACAACTTGCACACAGTATTATTTCAAGGTATCTGTTTGAAATATCATGAAATACATTTTGAAATGTCTCTAAATGTTAATTTGGCATGCCACAGGTATGCCAACTATTGGACTAAGTTGGTTATGCATGCGCTAATAAAATACAACTTCTTTAGTTCTCACATATGGCTCATCACAAATGTTGCCAATGACAGTATGAGTCGCATGGTTAAATAAAGACAATAAAATGCCTAAAGTGAGAACACTGAGAAATTAGAAAACAATCAAGAGAAGTTTAAGGAAAACAGACCACGTCTACTAATGGATGCCATTTAGATACAATCATGGGTCACTTGCTTGGCGATTATCTTATTTAACAGGCAGTTGCCACTTTACCTTGAATATACAATTTTTTTTTTTGGCAGTGTTGTTTCCCTTCGAAGCAACACAATTAAGATGACATCTCTCTGACTTGGGCGGACAGCATGGCATTTATTTGTTGGACAGATAACACCCTTTGTCAGAATCGCTTATGTCTTTCTATGTAAATGAATTCAACTGCTAGCCACTGCCACTAATGGCTGCTTTAAAAGCTGCAATCAGCTGTCATGAAGACGTGAGGCAAAATTTCATGAAAGAAGTGCACAAGCTTAGACACAACGAGATCCAAACCAACCTCAATACATTAGGAAATAGAAAAGCTTCTGAAAGTGGAGTATTTTAAAGAAAAATGGCTTAGTGACTGTAATGATGATGTTGATGTATCACTGACTCTGGCAGAAAGGTGCTGCTACCAATTTGGGGATAATTCTCACAGCATATCCACCTCAGAATCCTGCAGATTTACATTCCTGACACATATTTAACATGAAGGCGTGATGGCATTTTACTTACGTTTTTTTTTTTTGCTCCTTTTTTCTGTCAGGTAAAAACAGAATGCAGCAGTCGTAAATTTCAGAGGAAGAATAGGACATTCGTACCCGATTTCCATAATGCCATCACAGCCAAACACTAGACAGAAAGTGGATGGAAGAATTATCAAGATTGTTCTTAAACATGACAATACTTGAGAAAGAGTGCCAGTCCAAGCATATATGTCTGCAGTCAGAGGCTGGGTGTCAAGTGGGAGGGGATATACAGCCATTACATGCCCAATTACACTACAGATAAGATTAGTGCAGTGGGAGGGTTGGCTGTTAACAGTCCATAAACCCCTCTTACTCAACACTGTAGCCCCTCCTACTAGCCTCGTGATACCTTTTTCTGCCAGTTTGCGTTTCTGCAAAAGGGCAAACAGGTGCTGGTCATAAAATTAGAATATCATGACAAAGTTGATTTATTTCAGTAATTCCATTCAAAAAGTGAAACTTGTATATTAGATTCATGCCTTACACACTGATGTATTTCAAATGTTTATTTCTTTTAATGTTGATGATTATAACTGACAACTAATGAAAGTCCCAAATTCAGTATCTCGGAAAATTAGAATATTGTGAAAAGGTTCAATATTGAAGACACCTGGTGCCACACTCTAATCAGCTAATTAACTCAAAACACCTGCAAAAGCCTTTAAATGGTCTCTCAGTCTAGTTCTGTAGGGTACACAATCATGGGGAAGACTGCTGACTTGACAGCTGTCCAAAAGACGACCATTGACACCTTGCACAAGGAGGGCAAGACACAAAAGGTCATTGCTAAAGAGGCTGGCTGTTCACAGAGCTCTATGTCCAAGCACATTAATAGAGAGGCGAAGGGAAGGACAAGATGTGGTAGAAAAAAAGTGTACAAGCAATGGGGATAACCGCACCCTGGAGAGGATTGTGAAACAAAACCCATTCAAAAATGTGGGGCAGATTCACAAAGAGTGGACTGCAGCTGGAGTCAGTGCTTCAAGAACCACCACGCACAGACGTATGCAAGACATGGGTTTCAGCTGTCGCATTCCTTGTGTCAAGCCACTCTTGAACAAGAGACAGCGTCAGAAGCGTCTCGCCTGGGCTAAAGACAAAAAGGACTGGACTGCTGCTGAGTGGTCCAAAGTTATGTTCCCTGATGAAAGTAAATTTTGCATTTCCTTTGGAAATCAAGGTCCCAGAGTCTGGAGAAAGAGAGGAGAGGCACAGAATCCACGTTGCTTGAGGTCCAGTGTAAAGTATCCACAGTCAGTGATGGTTTGGGGTGCCATGTCATCTGCTGGTCCTGGTCCATTGTGTTTTCTGAGGTCCAAGGTCAACGCAGCCGTCTACCAGGAATTTTAGAGCACTTCATGCTTCCTGCTGCTGACGAACTTTATGGAGATGCAGATTTCATTTTCCAACAGGACCTGGCACCTGCACACAGTGCCAAAGCTACCAGTACCTGGAAAATCTATGGGGTATTGTGAAGAGGAAGATGCAATACGCCAGACCCAACAATTCAGAAGAGCGGAAGGCCACTATCAGAGCAACATGGGCTCTCATAACACCTGAGCAGTGCCACAGACTGATCGACTCCATGCCACGCTGCATTGCTGCAGTAATCCAGGCCAAAGGAGCCCCAACTAAATATTGAGTGCTGTACATGCTCATACTTTTCATGTTCATACCTTTCAGTTGGCCAACATTTCTAAAAATCCTTTTTTTGCAATGGTCTTAATTGATACTCTAATTTTCTGAGATACTGAATTTGGGACTTTCATTAGTTGTCAGTTATAATCATCAACATTAAAAGAAATAAACATTTGAAATACATCAGTCTGTGTGTAATGAATGAATCTAATATACAAGTTTCACTTTCTGAATGGAATTACTGAAATAAATCAACTTTGTCATGATATTCTAATTTTATGACCAGCACCTGTAGTAGTTCTTAGGTAGAATCTGTGACTTGTGTACTGTATTTGTGCCCAAACATGACTGCTCTGTCAAGCACTACTTAAACACAAAGACTGGCGTAACTTCCCAGCCTGAAGTCTGAAAAGCTCTCTGTGGCCCAGTAATGGAACAAAGCAAGTTCTGGAAATTGCATTAGGTATGAAGGGGCCTTTGTTTGTAGAGGAAGTGGGGACCCTGGCATCTATACAATACAGTGTGATAGTCTTAATTACTATTAAAACTACTTATCTGAGCAGTAAGTGTTTGTTAATGAAAACACTTCAGAAATTTAGGAAGAACTTTCTTGGGTTTTCATAAGATGTTTGCACAGTATGATAGGCCACAAACATTACTTGAGGGTCTCCATAACTGACAAATGCATGCACACAAAATAAAGCACCAATATTTTAACTTTTTTTTTAATGAACCATCTGACTTTACAAAGAAGTGTATAACTCTTCTCCTGAACAGCCATTCTGATTAATCATTTTAATAAAAATATATTTCTTGTAGCACCTTTCTATTCTTAACACCTTGTGAAGGTGCTTTGCAAATTCAAAGCTTTATTAACCCACTGGCTTTGACTCTTTCAATATTTTGGTACACAACCAGATTGCAGTGTGCCAAGAGAGGGAGGAACTGGCATCCTTAGGTTTGCAGTACAACACCTTACCTTTTTGGCCACAATAGCAGTCCCAGTGAAAGAATATTAACTCTTTGATAAAAAGCGTTTATTCTCCCCAAGTCCCTTGTCCTCATTTGGACTCATTTGTCTAAGCAGACAAACATCATCTTGGGTGACATGGCAATGTATTATAAAGCACACTCTTCCACACATCTTTCTCTCCCACTGCTCCAGTTGAGCTGTTAATTTTTTCTGAAGTGTGTGATGCTGGGATGGGAGGTGAAATTTTGAGGAGAACACAGTCAGCACAGTGAGGCAGCAGAGCTAGCCTTTGGGATGTCCATTTTATCCAGTGTCACCACCCCAGTGCTCACTCTCCTGTCTGCTTGGCTGTCCAGGTCTCTCCAGCTGCCTGCAATTGTTGTCAGCCTTTGTCATCATAACACTGAAATCCAGCAGAATCACCCAGTAAAAACCCCAATCCCAGCAGAAGCCATAACTCCTCAGATGGTTAAGGTTTAGTATCACCAAGTACCTGAGTAGCGAAATGCGGACACACAAAGCAGGAAAGGAGAACACATTGAAAGTTTCACTCCCTTGGTGGTGTGGTGGGTGGGTTTGGGTCCTAAGTAACCAAAAAACTAAGTCACATTGACAAAATGCTTCCAAAACAAAAAGAAGCTTTGATGTACCCACTTGACCAAGCACAATATGTCTCTGTTAGTAGCGCCCTTATTGGCACCAGACACGTAACTTTCACAAATTGTACACTTATGCTTTGCTCTCACTATGTTCCTCAGTGATACAAGGATATTTTATTTTCATGCGCTCTTGAGAATTAAATTTTTTTCTTAGAAAAACAAACCACAGATGCCACTCAAGATTACCAGAAGTAAAATCACAATTTTGACCATAGATACATTGTGCCTACATGTAAACTAAAAGCACCTGGAAAATAGAGCTGGAATGAAAAAAAAACAAGTGGACTTTCTGTGGACTACTTGCCGGTGTAGCGTGGAAAATCAATGGTGAAATAAACAAGTTAGACAATGTAAGCATGGTGTAACATTCAGGTGCATTTGGTGACTAAGTTAACTGATATTAAAGTTGGAACATTTCCCCCTTTAACTGAACCGCCTTGACAAATTTCTTTCAAGAATAAGTGAGACACATCTCAACAAAACTGGTACACCTTGGTGCCGAGTTGTTTCATATGGACAGACAGACAGAGGCTTTCACAATAGGTGCTTTATCCACATAAAAACAGTCATAAAATAATAATCCATACAATAAACATGAAAAAGCTGTACATTGCCCAGGTTTTTAGATTTCACAGCTAGGTGAAGGAAAGAGAAAAGAGAAATGTAAGAAAAATAAAGCGCGAGTCTTACCAAATTATTTGATTACTTACCGACTGCCAAAGGCCAAACTGGTAATTAAACAACTGATTGACAAACACCACTCAAAACAATTCTGCTTCTCACATCATACACACTTGACTACAGTCTACATAATAAAGAGTACAATTGGGGAACACACTATTAACTTCACAAATTAATTGTTTGGTATCATGTTATACTGTATATGAAGTTGGGGAATTTGGAGTTTGAAGGTTGTAAGCAAGGTGTAGGTAAACCTATGGCTTCATTTTAGGAGAGACACCCTCTATTTTCAATTGGTGCTAACCCACCGCAGGAGCTCGGGTCATTTGTAGTCCCTGGTACTTTTTTTTAGCTCCTACTCTAGGGTATGCACTGTACATTGCATTCAACCAGGAACTATTGTGGGTGAAGCTTGGGTGATGAATTATGCTGATTGATTGACCACAACCACTGATGCCGTCTTACAAATCTGTCTTCATTTTGGACTTTGGAGAGTTATCAGTGAATAAGGAGCATTCCTGGTATGCCGTGCCACACGCTATATCGAGGCAATAATCTCCCCAGTGTAGCCACAATCAGCTTGAAGCTATAAAGTGGAGAGGGCCCTTGTGAACTCCCAATCACGCCCCACTTGACACTACTCTTTTTTTTGCTATATAATAAAAACACTAAGGTCTATGTGTCCAGACCCTCAGAGCAATCAGACTGGTTAGTCTGGCACTTGTGACACGATGAATGATGAAGTGCATGGTGCACAAGGAGGAGTAAAAAGAGTGACCTTCAAAGATGGTAAAATATAAAACCGAATGGGAGATGAGGAGGGCATGCACATTGAAAATAATGATGGCGCCTGAGAAGCAGGCTTTACAGGAATGCACTTGAGATATGGAGGTTCGGTGAAGAGACACGCAGATACAAAGGAAAGGTATTGAATGCACATTGTACTACGCTATTACCTGTCTATCATGGGTGTGTGTCATGGCTAATTTTACATGATGGTTACAGTTCTGTTGTGCGACTGGAACAAGTGGTCCAAGGCTTACATCATAAGGGAACTCATTGATTCCCAAAAAGAAAGTTCCTGGGGTGGGAAAATGCCTAATTATTTTGAGAAGGTAAAATTTTTAATTTTAGTCCATCTACTCACCACCCAGATGGTGCCAACAGCTCTCCATTTAAATGTTTAGCCAATTTGATGGTCAAGAATTTTATAAAAACATTTAGATTTAAAATAAAAATAGCACTTGAACTCCATCCCCTCCTACATGATTTACAGAAAAAATAAAATTTCCAACCCGGGTTCGCTTCCCGGGTCCACCCTGCGTGGAGTTTGCATGTTCTCCCCGTGTCTGCGTGGGTTTCCTCCGGGCGCTCTGGTTTCCTCCCACAGTCCAAAGACATGCAGGTTAGGTGGATTGGTGATTCTAAATTGGCCCTAGTGTGTGCTTGGTGTGTGGGTGTGTTTGTGTGTGTCCTGCGGTGGGTTGGCACCCTGCCCGGGATTGGTTCCCTGCCTTGTGCCCTGTGTTGGCTGGGATTGGCTCCAGCAGACCCCCGTGACCCTGTGTTCGGATTCAGCGGGTTGGAAAATGGATGGATGGATAAAATTTCCACACAGCCGCCTTGACAAACTGCAGGTCGATAAGATAAATAGCATTTGCACAAGTGAATCAAATTAAATGTAATAATAAAAATAAAAAAAAGCGCAACATCAGACATAGGTAAAATGGGATGTAGATTTCCTTGCTGGTCGTCTTCATGTTGTGCACTCCAAAGATGTGCACTATTGGAATGTGCAGTATTCATATAAAAGTAGCTCCCACTTTGGAAGTTAACACATGCATCGGAAGGGACAATCGGGTTGTAGTCAAACAGCAAGAGAACAATGTGCAGTGAAGGTCTACTTTAGTGAAATGAGACAAGTGTGCCGTCAGAGTGCTCACACGTGGGAAAGAAGGTCATAACTGCTTTAGACTGAGGACATGAGGAGACAAGTACAGTAAGCGATGGCCATCATCATTTGTAATAGCTCTTTTTAACCTTAATCTTTAAAGGCACTGACTGGTGGTAGGATTTGCAATTGGGTGGCTTTTTCTGCTAATAGACACTTTGGTAGGTCAGTGGTACACAATGTGATGTGTTTGTCAGTATTTTAGTAAATCTTAAAACTTAAGGGTTTGTACTCTCTTGTTCCTGCTGAGCAATGCTTTCTGAATATGAACATCCAGGAGCCCATTAGGGCTTTTTGCGTTTTCATAATTTTATTTTTTTATTTAATTGACTAATTTAAACCCACTTTTGTATTCTAATGACTTAATGTGTGTTCTAAATGTATTTTTGTGCCACACAGGAGTGCCCATTCATCTCGGAGAATGTAGAATCCTTCAGGAATGGAATGTCCAACATTTCTAGTGTAGCCCCTACTTCTTGCCGTTTCCTGTATGGGAGGTGAGCCCACACACGACTTAACTAAGAGCTGTCATACTCTGCGGTGCATAAGTTGGACTAATTCAGTGGTCACCAAGTCCACCATTACAATTCACCTTTTACTTTATTTAAAAAAAAAAAAAAAAAAAAAAAACAACATAGTTGAGACATTATGCATTAAAACCCACTTCATGTCTACTACAGCACGAGAGCCTTAGAGAGAGATCGATCTTAAGAGCACTCAGCGATATGGCAAGAAAGAGAAGAACAGAATGTTTTAGCAAACAAAAGATTGCCTGCTGCACATCTCAGACCCCCACCTCCCAACTTCATAAACATAAACTGTGCAGTAAATGGCGGAACCTCTGCGTAATGCTACCAGACATTCTAGAGGCACAGTGCAGTCCACGTGTCCTTCCAGCGCTCAACAGAAATACGTTGAGTTGCTGTAATTTGACACTTAGTTCACATGTCCGATAAACATTTTCACAGTGCTGATTTTTGATCCAAAATGTCTGGCCTACACTCTGAAGGCCTTGCATCTGAACCAAGCTTCGCTTTTGATCTGAATCTTTGTGACTGGATCCACAACTACCCACTCAAATAAGATTCTGGCTTTCTGCTTTACTGTTCTCTGTGCTGCTCCTCCAAACTCCCACTGCTTCCATGGAGAACTGCTACTTCAGCATGTGCCTTGCCAGAAAACGTGTCAACAAAATGACCAAATAGTACATCCTAAAAGATGTGAAAGAAAGGACAATAATGCCTGGATTATTTTTTTAAAGGCGAGACCACGAAAACTTCTTTTTTAACATATTACCGCTTGTGAAGAGCGAATTTTGCTGAATTTGCTTTGCCTCGAGTCAGCAAAAACACAAAAATGCTCGAAAATTTCACTGAAATGCACTTAAATCAATGCAGAAGGAGAAATTGAAGTAGTTTTGAGTGGATTATGTATTGTGTATTTTGGAGCTACAGTATCTGCTGTGCCCACAATGCCTCCCTGAGCTAAGATTATGTCATGTATTGAGATTCACTGTTACCTTCTACAGCTGTTAAGAGTAAACACACTTTCACACACTCTGAAGTCCTACAAGTACTGAAGCAGCTGAGATAACGCTCAAATCTCAAACCTTATGATGATAAAAACCTCTCCAAGTTACTGACTGCATGATGCAGCCGCTGTGAACGGTCCGAGATGTTTGCATCTTGATATGCCAGGGGACAGCTCTTTATAGCAACGGTTCTCAAACTGTGCATCGTGATAACCCTTTGAGGAACTCGGCAGTAGAGAAATAAAATCATTTAACACTTAAAGCGTGACGGCCAACACCAAATGGCATTACTTTTAAATTTTTCATTATTTCATCAGTGTGCATCACGCACTTTTGTCCTTCCTTGACTTTTCCTAAATTGCCACACTTCAAAGTACCCATGTTGTTGCATCTCTAGAATTTCTTTTCAAAAAAGATACTTTTGACTTTTTATGCAAAAGACCAATCCCCTATTACCAAAAAAAGCAACACCACTGAACATTGGTACCCAGGTGTGAATTGCTGTCTCTCTCCTCCAGCTTACACTTGACTACATTTGCATATCCTTTTAACCTTGACATGTCCTCCCTTGCCACTGTTAAGACAATACTGAACATTGTTTCCTAAACATTATGAACTGAGGAAATAGATACCTAAAAACACTTTGCTATCTTCTTGTAGCCTTCGCCTGTTTTATGTACATCAATTATTTTATTTTTCACTGCTAGGCAAGTGATGATTGTCAAGAGAAGGTTTGAGGAGTGCAAGAATTTATTCAGCTTTGCAACTGGCATCACCCGGAGTTTCCTAACAATGACTGTGAACAAGCCATAGACCTAATGGGCTAATTAAACAATACACTAATCTTGCATAAAATACTGAAATGTGCCACCTTTAACTTTGTCTTTTCTTGATCAGTTCATCTTCTGCTCACTTAACTATTCACAGTAAAAGGCATTTTAAGCACTTTTGCAAGTCACTATATGTGTAGCTGACTTCCATTCCTTCAGTACAATACAAAGTCTAAGGAGTTTAAGGGGAGCTTCTCAGAATATATTACACTGGCCTTCAGAGGACTAATCTCAGGTTTACACACCCTTATGTAAGCAGTCAAAGGTGAACTGAAGGTTAAACCACTCCATGCCAGTGCCAAGCTCCATGCCCCGTCTGCTGCTCTCAATGCATTCTTATAAAAACAAAGCTGGTTAAAACTCTACTTGACGTAGGGCAAATAGCACAAACACACAATCCATAAACTGGCCACACTGCACTGGCCTCCTCTTCGTTTCGGCAGAACTTCAAAAATTTTGAAACTTAAAGTCCACATATTTTCAGTAAAGTTTAAAAAAAAAAATGTAACCCAGGCTAATTCAAAACAGTTGTGTCTAATCTTTATTTCTAACAAGAAAAATAAACAAAGGCAACATTTGAATAAAAGTTTGAACAAATAATTACAAGCAAATGGTATTGTAATAATTACAGTAAAAACAAACAAAAAAGTCTTGCTGTCCAAGGGAAAAAAAATTTAGACCTGTTGGAAAGAATAGCACCAAAAAGCTGCTTTTGTTTTCATTTTTAGTAATTGTGAATCTCTGCCTTGCCACTTCCTTCTCCTGAGAAGGGCACAGTAATGCTTCTGGTTTCAAGGTGACAGCTCCCATCACTGTCATGTGTGATTAGTGTGACTCCAGTATGGCCATCGCACTGCACCAGATGGAACAGTTTAGCTTACATTTACAAGTATTTTTTAACCCACATGCTCATTTGTCCCCCAGTGTGAAAGTGCAGAAAAAACTATGAAACATTGTTAAATAAAGCTTACAAAAGAATAAGTCCGTGACCAAAAAAGTTAGCAAATGTTTCCATGGTTATGGACACTCTCCCTTCTCAAGAAAACCACTGTGCAGACTGCAGTCTTGGTCCAGGCCTTTAGGAAGGGGTGGGCTGACCTTCAGGCATTTGGGCTTCACGAACTAGACTCTGCCCACATACAAATGGAGGCCCCTTTACTCCCTTTCCCTTACTCACTCACTCTGCTCCTGGTCAGTGGAGACAGAGAAATTTGTCAAGCCTCTACTTTATTTGTGCACTGCTGAAACCCTAATTCATTGTTTCAAAGGAAAGTGCACACATGTTGCAAATCCACGCCTGGTTATGTGTCATGCATGCTCCTTGGAGGAGCAATGAATTTGTTCAAGAGACTGTTTTCCTGGGTGCCCACAAAATGGTTCATTTTAAAAACACCTTCACCAATTCAAACTTTTCACAAATGGTATGAATACAAACCATCCATGGGGCCCACAGTTCTGTACTTAACATTTTGATTAGCCAGTAAAGGCCCACAAACTCTAGCTGCCACATGTTGGAGATGTGACAGACCAAGGATTACAGAAAACAACACATGGTGAGAGATGCCTGAAGGAGCAACACATCCGACCACTGGGTTTCACTGCTCCACCGAATCCATGGACTGCCTATGCAATCACGATTGGGGCCAGTTGAAAGTTTCTGCTTTGGAAAGCAAAGTACAGTAGTAAAAAATTTATGAAAACCTTTAAAGCAAGAAAAATTTATGAACAGAACACAAGGCTGAACCAAGGTGAGAAGAGGACAAGCCCAAATGATGCCCCTGGAGGAGAAACATTCTAATTTCTGGACCTTGAAGTACAAGGCAAAAATAAAAGCACAACAGAGAATGTGTCCTTTTCATGCCTCTTGCTCACTTAACATAACCAAGGCGAACTTCATCAATTCAGTAGCCATCTCTCCAAAGTTTGTGTGTTTTCCCACAGCTGCACTGGGGGCCATGACAGTGGGAGTGAGAGATGGTACTTTCATTCCTGTCAACGAACCCAGCCTTGTTTACCAAAAGCATAGGCAAGACAAAACAAGAAGGTTGTCAGGATCTGAATGATGATGAGAGTCCAGTTTGCTCCTTTTTCAACTGTAAGTAAAATCACTCCCTCCATTGCCATCACAAATGCTAAAAAACAGACATGAAAAATATTAGCAAGACGTTATTCAACACCACATGTAAGAAGACATTGTGTTCTGTTGTTGGACATGTGTTGAAGAGGTTGAGTATAGCGGTTCAAAATAAACACCATAAAACAAATTAAGTAATGGGTCCAGAGTGGTAAACATTACTAGAAAGGCAAATTGATGTAAGTAAGAATGATGTCGAAAAAAAATGTACAGAAAAGATGTATAGAAGGCAAGGTACAGCATTCTTAGAAACTGCTATTAAGAATTTTCAATTTACTACTGTACATTTTAACTGCCTTCACCTTATGGTTTTAGTACTTTGGATAAAACAATATGAAACATCACTAAATAATATTACATCATAGCCACAACTAATATATTAGCTTTTAAACACAGGCCCATATCTTACCTCAAATCCATTTCTGTGAAGGGGCAATGCTACTTCTGGTTTTGTCTTTTTTGTTTCATACTCATCTTGTGACGTAGACAGAAGCTGAGTTGAGCCCACTCTTACTCCAACCCCATCGATATTTCCTCTCTCAGACTTTCTCTTCCTTTTTTTATCAGAGTCCTTTGCTCTTCCTTTGCCTGTCCGAGTCTCTAGTCGTTCGAACTAGAAAAATAATTCAAGCAAAACAACAAAGTGGCCTATTTTTTTAGTTTGTGGAGTTACATCAAAGGACACAAAAGCAGGTGAACATACAGAGCATACCGAGTCACAAAAAAATATTACTCCTACCCACTCTCCTCTATGCACCTACAGTGCCTCCATAATGTTTGGGACAAAGACACATTTTGCCATGATTTACCCCCCAAACTCCACAGTTTAAAATTACAAATTAAAGAATTCAGACGTGATTAAAGTGCACATTGCCGACTTTCATTTTAGGATGTTTCCATACATTTCGGTGACACATTGTAGAAATGACAACACTTTTTAAACATGGTTCCTCTCCCCCATTTCAGAGCACAATAATTTTTGGGACAATTGGCATCAATTGTGATTACACAGAGGTAAGATACCTTGGCTTGATTCTACCTATAGACTAGCTTGGGTGTCTGTAGTTGCCATTGCTCAACGTGAAGACAAGAACTGTGCCAATGAAAGTCAAAGAAGCCAAGAGGCTGAAAAACAAGAATAAAACCATGAAAAACATCAGCAAAACTTTACCTAAATCAACTGCCTGAAAAAATCATTAAGAAGAAAGATCGCACTGGTAAGCTCAGTAATTGTAAATGGACTGGTAGGTCAAGGAAGACCTCCACTGCTGATGACAGAAGAATCCACATTGTGGTAAAGAAAAAGCCCCAAACGCCTCTGCAACAGATCAGAAACAGTCTTCAGGAAGCAGATATGTGTGTGTCAGATTAAATGAAATACAGATTCCACAATGCAAGATACAAACCACTAGTAAGTCACAAAAACAGGATGGTAAGATTACAGTTTGCAGAAAAGTACTTAAAAGAGCCTGCAGAATTCTGAAAAAGGTCTTGTGGACAGACGAGACAAAGATGAACCTGCGTCAGAGTGATAGCAAGAGCAGAGTGTGGAGACTAAAAGGAACTACTCAAGATCCAAAGCAAACCACCTCAACTGTTAAACATGGTGGGGGTGTTACAGCTTGGGCATGTATGGCTGCCACAGGTAATGGTACACTTATCTTCACTGATGGTGTAACCAAGAGGCAGTAATTGCATGCAATGGATATTCAACAATGTACTAAATATGACTGCTTTAATATGCCTACCATTGCCATGTCCCAAACATTATACTGCCCTGAAATAGGAGGACCATGTAGAGAAGTGTTATTATTTCTACATGGTGACACTGAAATGTATACAAATACCCTTAAATTAAAGTCTGCAATGTGCACTTTAATCATGTCTCAACTGTTTGATTTGCAGTGTTAAACTGTGGAGCAGTGGGATAAATCAAAATAAAAGGTGCCTTTGTCAAATATTATGGAGGGCTTGGTATTAAATTATGAAGCTAAATGTGTTTAGCCAAACGGTGAAGTAAACAAAGTAGACTCACTTCTATTAGTTGACTAAGCTTTTCAAGGGGAGGTTGTTTTGCTGCCTGAAGTACTTTCCAGATGATCTGGCTCTGGTCAAGTGACACCTCCAGAAGATCCCCCTCAATCAGAAGATCTTCCAATTCCAATTGGGTGTCTAAAGTCAGGTTAATAACAGGTCCTTCCAGCCTAGGCAACAATGCACTCATTTTATCCAGACCTAAAAAAGACAAACAAAACAAAAATAAGAACAGCAAACTGTATACAACATGTGAAGAGTTGTACGATAGATGTCAGCCAGCAGTGAATAAACATCTGAAAGGCCGGCACCTGACTTACTGGTTGGACTCTGAAGCTACATTTTCTAATACATGGATGTGGGAGTCAGACTACTTCAACAGCAACAGGTGGGAATCAATCTGGATAGAACATTAGCCTAATGAAGGGTATACTTATTACACTTACTGACATAGTGGTCATGTAGAGATACCATTCAAGAAAACACCATTGAGAAAGTGCACCTCGTACTTACTACTCCTTTAAAGAGTAAATAATGACAGAATTTAAAATGGCCTATAAGGCTGCATTAGATTGATTTGTAGGTTGTCTGAGTTCTTAACATGGTTTGCTGGATTATTAACATACCTGTTATAGATGAACTGACATTTTCTTTTCTGCTATCCCCATTTTCCTGAGACAGCTGCAAAGAAAAAAAATAATAAGCAGTGAAAAAATTAAAACACCTTGTGGCTCGGAGAACAATTCTCCATATCTGTGCTCAATGAAGTAATGAAACAAACCAAACACATTTTCTTTGGCATATTTTAACAATTTATTATACAAAATTATAGCACGAGGTGCACAAGCACCCCAAAAGTGCAATATTAGGGTTGACCACACAGAGGAGGGGAGGAGAGATGTAATGTCAGCAGCACAAATAACAGGCTGATGAAATTCATTTTAAAATTTATTTATAGGGGGCACACTACTATAAAGTGTAATCCTGTAATTAAGATAAACATGATCCATTCTAGAGTAAAGAGAACTGACAAATATGCCTGCCTGCAATATTATATACTTGATAGTTACAGACTAGGGAATCCATTCCCGGGAATTCCGGGGATGACACAGTGCACGGGCATCTCACATGTGAACGGTTTTAGAACGACCAACACTTATTTTTAATAAACCTACTGCAATATGTTGACACAAACAAAAGACTAACCTTATCTACAAGCAGTTCATGCTGTCATATAAGTACATGTATCTTTAGTTGCGGTAATAAGAGCATAGAAAGCACAACGTCCTCACAGGTGGCGCAGTGGTAGGCTCCCCTGAGCAGCCATGAGTCGAGGTAATTCTTGGTAGTGAAAACCAATCAGATCGCTTTCTGCTACCAAGATTCTAGCAAAAATTGAAAGCTCGGGCCAATCGCAGCCCATATCAGCTACCAAGAATTGACCATTCACAACCCATTTCGGCTACCAAGAATTGGCCAATGACGGCTCGGTTGGCAATAAAAGAATTGGCGAATCACGGCTCGTGTTGGCTACCAAAACTCAAAAAAGGGCACGCCAGCCTCTTGTCAGGTTAACGTATTCTGCAAAAGCTTGTTCGAGTCGGCACAGACGCTTTGCGATTTGCGTTTCATTTTGAACTTTCTAAAATGTTACTCACGAGTGTCGGTTTGTGCAGATATATTTACATTCAAGTACACATTTTTTGAATGATTTTTTTAACCATTCTTGGTGCAGTTTATTACATTTATTAAATATGTGTGCAAAACGTGTAAAGTCAGATATAATAATGTATAAATATAATAAACATGGAATTGTATAATCATAGTTTCATTTTTTATACTTACTAATTTCACAGATTGTTCATATCAGTGCTAATACAGAATAATAATAATTATACTCTATATTAACATTGATGTTATAAAATATGCTTATAAAATTGACCTACAATACTCTAATACTCAGACGATTGTAATCGTGCTGTAGAACAGCATATATACTGTATATTATATATATATATAAATTCTTCCATTCAGCAATGTGCCATGAGCGGGATTCGAACCGAGATCCCTGCTATAATTCTTGGTAGATTGTCTCTCAAGAATCGCAGCTATACCTCGACTAATACGCGATATCCTTAGTGCTGCTGCTTTGCAGTAAGGAGACTGTGGAAGATTGTGGGTTCGCTTCCCAGTTCCTCCCTGTGTGGATAGCGCTTTGAGTACTGAGAAAAGTGGTATATAAATGTAATGAATTATTATTATTATTAACAACATGTCCAGCGTGCGGTCTCCAGGCAAGTGCGCACCTTCGTGCAGAAGTACGCCAGCTGCTGAGAAAGCACGCTCTACCTTCACTGAAGCAGGCGGCACAGTCATCAGATACTGATACACTTGTTCTAAACAACGCCCGTGCTTGCCGTTGCTCTGAAACACCGCCATTTCAGCTTTTACTGATGCATCCAGTTTCTTGTCATCATTCTGTGATGGCAAGTTTCTTGGCACAGATAATGTGGATGCAACAAACTGACGCATTGCAATTTCAAGTTGCTGTTCAAAGCTGTTGTCTGATGAAGTGCAAGCTGCAGCAATGGCGCCACCTTAATTATTTTCAACTATAACTGTTATTTCTTGATCGATTTCTTTTACACGCTATATATGCGTGCTTGGCCGTTCCCGTTTTCCCAGGAATTACAGCAGTTTCATTCCCAAGAATGCGGGAAGGAAAAATGTCCGGTAATCGGGAGCCCGGGAATGTATTCCCTATTACAGACTAGAACATATATTTTTACTAATCATCAAGTTCAATACAACTGGGCAAGTGTCTCCTTTTCTTAACTAGACAACAGAGAGTAAAATATGCACTTAAACTTCTATGACAATACATCTTTATGATTTACATAGCTGCAATAGTTCCTAACTAAGATGTTATACAACTGCATTTTTCAACAGAGGTTGTTTTTATTAATACCAAGAAATTAAAGTATTAAATTTAAAAATAGGCATTTTTAGCTAAACTACTTACATGATAAAATGCCTGCTGTGACTATGCTTTAGAACCAAATTATTCTCAATGAGCACGACATATTTTCACCTTTATCTGTAACGGTGGTAAATTAAAAATGTGTGTTTACTCCTTCCTAATACTTTTCAAATTTCTTTGAATTCCTAAAATAGATGAAATCTGTTAGATTGGCCTGCTGTGAATCTGCTTGAAGAATAATGGAAGATCTACTATATAGCTCAAAGTTCGATGTTGCAAATATCACTAAATTTTTTAACGGAAAAATACAAGTTATAGTGAAGCACTGCCCTCTTCAGGTCAAAAAAAAAAATCAATAATTAAAGGAAAACAAAAGTACAGTATATGATACCCAATTATGTGAGGGGTTGCATCATCCAAGACAAAAAAAAAAAGGAGTAAAACACTACTTTTCTTATGATTCACAAAAGCTTTACACTAAATACTGTACTAAGGATGTAAATTAAGAATTATGTAAATATCACCCTTTTAACCTCAACTGTACCAAGCAAGTGGTTGTGGAGCTTGTGACTGTGGGAATGTAGGCATTACTTACTAACTTCTCAGCTAATGGCAGCATGTCATCAGTGTGGACCATGTCCACATGCTCTGCTGTTTGTTCACTTTATACATTTCAATGTGCTATGGTGAACTGGCAGTGGAACTGTGAATCTGATTTCTCTGGCTCAGAGGCAAGTGCTTTGCAGCGTGAGCTAAATGGAGTGCTCCATCCATCAGCTGCACAGAGCCCTTCTCTGACTACTTTGAGCAGAGTGCTTCCCTGGTTACATCTGCTGATTGTCCCCACTTTCTCTGTGCTGTGTCGCCACTACACTCCACCCATATACTGTGCAAATCCCACCCACTTTGCCAACTGAATTGCTTTGGACACACACACACATACACACACACACACCATAAAGCATCTCAGTTTGAATATTTATGTTGTGGTGAACTGCCAGTGGTGACCTGTGAAACCATGTCCTCTGTTTCAGAGGCAAGCGCTTTGTGGTGCAAGCTGAATGGAGATTTCCAACTCTCAGCCATTTAGAGCCAGCCTCTGACCACCGTGAGCAGTGCATATCCTTGGTGACGCCAGCTTATCCCTCTGTGTCAGCCTCCACCTTCTCTAAGCAACATCTCCACTACAGCGCCAATCCATTTTATCCCAGTCTTTCGCTATCCAAGTTAGCCTTGGTTCACATTACCTCAGATAATAGGGGCTTTACTGTATAAGGTATTTACCCGTGCAGTCATGTCCTAACAAAAACGAACAAAGAATGAGGAATCACTTAAATTAAAAAGTATGTGTGCAAACAAGACATGTTTTGAGAATAACATGCAATGACAGCAACACAGCAATCCTCAGTGGCCTATGTCTACAGGGAAAGATACAGGAAGATAGTTTTTGGTCTGAAATACGTTAAGAGACAAAAAAAATATTGTATTGTAAGTTTAAAGGTTGAAATTGTTGAAATAACTACAACTGGTTAGATTTCTAGTGAAAAATGAGACTTACATTTTGATGATTGGCAAACTTCATGTAACATATTACAGATAAAAAAAAAAGTATGAAAATTCATACGGCAGCATGCCAACTGCAATACAACTTACTGTTGTCAGGATCTATTTGAAAAATAAGTCACATTGCTTCATAGGTTCACATATATTTTGTTATGCTTATATGCTTTTGCGTTTTCTTGCTTTTTTTCACCTTCTGATGATGTCATTTACCGCTACTATGGTAATACAGTGTAACGCACAAGAATCAATTAGGAAAAAAAAAAAAGGGTTTATTTTGTCACACTCTCAGAGTCTAAGGAAGCTCTCTAGTTTTAGGAACCTGGTGGGTATTTCACCAAGTGTGCTTCATTTAAATAGAGAAGCCAGGACTATTTCAGCTGGTTTCATTTCCACCAGAACAAAATTAGGGCAAGCTGCCCTTGGTAAAGAAGGCAACATGGCATCATCTCTTAACCTGCTCCATGCCAGGCTAAAGATCAAACTTAGTCTATTGCTGCTGTTTGAGAGTTCACGAAATTCACATCGCAAAACACTGAAAGGTCCGAATTTTTTTTTTTTTTTAACCCTTTAACCGCCAACTCCCTAAATATTCCCCACGCCAGGCGAAATCTGAACAATTTTCGTTTTTTTACTTTTTTACATTTTTTTTTACATTTTTTACATTTATTCAAGCAGTATTGACCACTAAATGTTGTGCAAGTTCTAGAAATGGGCAAACACATAATAAAACACAAAATGTACCTTTTCTCAGGCTTCTGGATTTATTGTCTACTTCAAAACGGAACAGTCAAAAGTAATTCAAAAGTCAAAAGTAGTTCAGTCAATCATAGTTTCATTCCCAGTATTTGAGTTTGCTGTGCCACAGGCCAAAGCAGGGAACTGCACAAAGTCCTGGATTGCTGGGACACTTTGAGCAGAAGGTCTTGACGTCTCTACGCTGACCCTTCTTTGAACAGACACGACAGCGTTTTTCTGAAAGTCCAAAGTCCTTACATTCATCTGGCAACACTGCTGAAATACTACTCGTAGGATCCTCTTTGCCAGTGTATACACGAAATCTATAAATGTAACCTGAATTCTCAGCTAAGCAAAACATCTTGATACCAAACCGTGCCCTTTTCAATGGTAGATACTGTCGAAACTGTAAGCGGCCCTTCCAAAACAATAAACTTTCATCAACTGCAACTGACGGTCCTGGCTTGTAGGGCAACTGAAATGCTTCAAATAAATGATCAATCAAAGGACGTAGCTTGAACAAGCGGTCGCGGTTTGGATCTTTCTTATCTGGCTCATTTCTGTTGTCATTCAAATGAAAGAATTTCAGCAGCAAAGAGAATCGGTTACGTGTCATGACAGCTGCAAAAATAGGTGTTGCATACATAGGATCTGTAGACCAGTACATCTCAATATCTGATTTTCTGATTATTCCCATCAACATCAAAATCCCAATGAATTTTTTCATTTTGCTTTCATCAGTGTCAAACCAAGCACGAACACGGGAATGTGGAGGTAAATTGGGATTTTTCTCAATAAACTGTGCTGCATACAGATTTGTCTGATGAACAAAATGTCTGATCAAATCAGGTGACACAAACAGCTCATAAAACTGCTCAGCAGTGTGATTGTTTACATCAACAATAAAGCCACACGTTGCCTCAAACGGATGCAGAAAAGGTAGTTCACCTCAGGCAGCAGCCCAGCTGAGATGCTGGGGATACACCCACTCAGCGCCGTCATCCGATGCGTCTTCATTCACAGTATCAAGCAGCGCACGTTGCTGCTCATCATTGTTGCTAAAATCTTCTTCAGAACTGCTACAATCATGATCAGAACTGTCCAAAATCGCCTGCAAAGCCTCACTTGAAGTCAGTTTACGTTTCGCCATATTCACAGCTTTCACTTTCGAATCACATCACGTGATCGGCCAATACAAGCGCAGAGCTGTCGAAATACAACGTAGTAATAATACCCACGCCAAACTGTCAGTTGTACTACGTGCCAGGCATTCATTTAACCACAGGCAAATGTGCCGGATAATTCCGGCAGTATGGCGTTAGCAATAAAACAACGGTGCCGGATATATCCGGCAGAGGGCGGTTAAGGGGTTAAATAACAATTATATCTTAGTGTTGGCTTAATGTTTAAACTGTCATTATTCTCCATCTCCATTTTTTCTTCTCTTTTTTGCTCTCTTTTCTTTTGGCCATTTTTATACAGGTTTGATGATGCAGAGAACTTTCAACAGGCATTGATTGCTGCACTGGGAGGTGCAACGAGTATCCATGGCACTAAAGTGGTTTTCTGGCAATCATGTAGTGAAGGCTGCCCTTTTTGTTTTTGGGCAGCTAAGTGTAACTAGGTAAAATACAGTTATCAATATTTTTTATCCGTGACACTACATAAAATCCTTTACATTTCCTAAGCACAATAGGTACAATAAACTGCCCTAACATGCAAATAACAGCACCATCAAGTTCATTAGAGGCTAACAAAGTAAAATACAAATCATTCTATTGGATCAATGTCTAAATCCATTTGGAAGTGCATGGTCAGTTGTACTGTGCAAACCTCTCGCAGGATGAGTGACATTCAAACCCAGACCCCCCCCCCCCCCCCCACATCCATAACAGAGGCTGCAACTTTCATTATGGCTGCTAAATGTGCAATATATGTTACCATAAAAATGTATTTTAATTTAACACTATAGTATGTCCTTTTATATTATTTTCACCTGTTAAGTATGCTTTACGTCACTTATAATGCTACTGAATACAATTGCTTCAAGTCTGATATTTGAAAACTTGTACACAATAAAACTGGACTATTCAAAGAACACTTAAAAAATAATGACATTAATATTTAACTATGCATTGCAGAAATTCACAACCCTAATGAAGACACTTAATCAGCCTGCTATTACAGACCACACACAGGGTGAGCCAAAAAGGAGTACCACATTTAAAACGTTTATGCTACAAGATAAAATAAATTTCATTACGACACAAGAAAGGGTATACAAAATAGATTTTTTCACTGTGTTTTAAAAATGAGTTCTTCAAGGTGGTGGCCATCATTAGCGATACACTCTTCGAGACAGTTTCTGAATGCTCACATGACTCGGCCATTTCAAGGAGAATAGGGCTTCAAGGTTTTGTGGTCAGTGTGTGCATACCTTCGACTTAAGCTAGCCCCATAAGAAGAAATTACATGGAGCAAGATCAGGCGAACAGTGAAGGCCACCCGACATCACCGCACAGAGAGATCACCTTCCCTGGAAACATTCCCCGCAAAACTTGCATGGATCTCCACACTGTATGAGCTGTTGCTCCATCCTACTGAAACCAGGCATCCACCACATCCATTTCTTCCAGTTGGAACGCAAAAAGTTCTCTGGCATTTCAATGTAATGTTCTGAAGTGATGGTGACCTTTGTTTCCCCCTCCTCAAAAAAGTAAGGGCCTACCTACAATGTCAAATTCTGCAACGGCGCACCAAATTGTAACACGCTCACTGTGCAGGGATATCTGATGAAGTTAATGAGGGTTGGTTTCAGCTCAATAGAGACTGTTTGCTTATTTACGTAACCATTCAAATAGAAATGTGCCTTGTCGCTGCACAGGACGATGGCATCTCTAACGGTTTGCAGAATTTACATTTACAACATTTAGCAGATGCTCTTATCCAGAGCGACTTACAACAGTGCTTAGTAGTCTACGACTGTTCTTCAGTCTTTAAGGCTAGGATTAAATCTACTGTCATTAAACAAGTTACTGCTGACCAAGTTGTACACAAAACCATGCTAGAAGAAAATAGAAAAAGGGTAGAAAAAAAAAAAAAAGTATGGGGACTTTAGTCCCCCAAGTGCTGTTTAAAGAAGTGTGTCTTCAGACGACGTTTGAAGACAGTGAGGGTCTCCGCTGTTCGTACAGCAAGAGGAAGTTCGTTCCACCACTGAGGAGCCAACACTGCAAAGAGTCTTGATGCATGTCGTCCTCTTCTTTTAAGTAAGGGTGGTTCGAGACGAGCAGTGCTTGATGTTCTGAGAGTTCTGAGAATGTTCGCACATAACTCTCTACGGCTCTCCCAGTCTCTCTCAGCGAGTTCCTGTAGTACCATCATTTTGTATGAATGGAAATTAAGGTCCTCATGCAAAATCCTCCTCAAAGACGTGTTGGAAATGTCCAAGGCAGAAGCATGTTAGCGTACTGAATGTCTAGGAGACTACAAAATTGATGTCCTTACAGTTTGGATGTTTTCAGGTGTTCATACAATCCAAGGATGGCCTGGAGATTTTTCTGGTCAATGTTGTACTCATCTGTCTAAATTTAGCCACCCACTGAAGAATTGTTTTCCAATTTGGGTGTCACCATTAGGAGCAATGCTGAAGTGCGTTCAGAAGGCGCATTGCGTAGTGATGATGGATTCATTGTTTTTGAAGAATGCTACGACAGTGAAAGCACGTTGTGCACCAGACAAAGGCATGTTGCTGACTGAAACTACAAGGGATGAACTATCAAAGGACCCCCACCCCAACCCACTCGACTGCCTCTACCTTGTGCAATGACCTTGAGAAATGTGGTACTTCATTTTGGCTCACCCTGTATTACTTTTTGTTCAGCTGCTGAAAGGACTACCACTGTCTCTGGTATATGGTCTTTTATTTTAGAAGAATAAAAAAAAGCTCTAAAAATTTCAAAGCTATCCCATAATACACCATGCATCCCATTGCGATCACACTAAAAGTCACAGGTACTCAATGCCTAAGACTGTTTTGAGATAACAAGAAATACTTTGCACTTGTGTTGGCTTATTCAAGTAAGGCTTGGTTAGTCTCAAATTGCATAGGTGGGCTTCGTGGAATACCTGCCCAGACCAGTTGCAAGCTACTTTTGCAATAATAAACCATGCTTTAATGTGAAGTATAATACATGGTGGGCTAAGTGCTCATATTGTGCTAAGATACACAAACAAACCAGCATTAACAATTGTACAATTTACATATAGTGGCAATGTGACACAACTTATTAAATTAAAACACAGCATTACATTCATAAGTAGTGGTGGTGTGGAGTAAAACAACTGAATGTTAATTTGTTTTTACTTTTAAGAGGCACGACTTAAAACATGCTTTCTCATACTCTTAGTTTCTGCTTTTGTTTCAAGTTCCACTATGTACTGAAGGCATCTTTCTTGGTTATGCATGTGGCTTTTTAAGACTAAGGTGTTAACATTAAAAGCTGCATTAAGAGTTTTAAATATCTGCAGCAGAGCAGAGAACAGCTTCAGGGACACAAACTTCTGTTTTTATTTTCATTACATTTTTTTTATTACTATTACCAGGTTTTGTGGAGTTACAGTGGTGTGAAAAACTATTTGCCCCCTTCCTGATTTCTTATTCTTTTGCATGTTTGTCACACAAAATGTTTCTGATCATCAAACACATTTAACCATTAGTCAAATATAACACAAGTAAACACAAAATGCAGTTTTTAAATGATGGTTTTTATTATTTAGGGAGAAAAAAAATCCAAACCTACATGGCCCTGTGTGAAAAAGTAATTGCCCCCTTGTTAAAAAATAACCTAACTGTGGTGTATCACACCTGAGTTCAATTTCCGTAGCCACCCCCAGGCCTGATTACTGCCACACCTGTTTCAATCAAGAAATCACTTAAATAGGAGCTGCCTGACACAGAGAAGTAGACCAAAAGCACCTCAAAAGCTAGACATCATGCCAAGATCCAAAGAAATTCAGGAACAAATGAGAACAGAAGTAATTGAGATCTATCAGTCTGGTAAAGGTTATAAAGCCATTTCTAAAGCTTTGGGACTCCAGCGAACCACAGTGAGAGCCATTATCCACAAATGGCAAAAACATGGAACAGTGGCGAACCTTCCCAGGAGTGGCCGGCCGACCAAAATTACCCCAAGAGCGCAGAGACGACTCATCCGAGAGGTCACAAAAGACCCCAGGACAACGTCTAAAGAACTGCAGGCCTCACTTGCCTCAATTAAGGTCAGTGTTCACGACTCCACCATAAGAAAGAGACTGGGCAAAAACGGCCTGCATGGCAGATGTCAAAGACGCAAACCACTGTTAAGCAAAAAGAACATTAGGGCTCGTCTCAATTTTGCTAAGAAACATCTCAATGATTGCCAAGACTTTTGGGAAAATACCTTGTGGACTGATGAGACAAAAGCTGAACTTTTTGGAAGGCAAATGTCCTGTTACATTTGGCGTAAAAGGAACACAGCATTTCAGAAAAAGAACATCATACCAACAGTAAAATATGGTGGTGGTAGTGTGATGGTCTGGGGTTGTTTTGCTGCTTCAGGACCTGGAAGGCTTGCTGTGATAGATGGAACCATGAATTCTACTGTCTACCAAAAAATCCTGAAGGAGAATGTCCGGCCATCTGTTCGTCAACTCAAGCTGAAGCGATCTTGGGTGCTGCAACAGGACAATGACCCAAAACACACCAGCAAATCCACCTCTGAATGGCTGAAGAAAAACAAAATGAAGACTTTGGAGTGGCCTAGTCAAAGTCCTGACCTGAATCCAATTGAGATGCTATGGCATGACCTTAAAAAGGCGGTTCATGCTAGAAAACCCTCAAATAAAGCTGAATTACAACAATGTTGCAAAGATGAGTGGGCCAAAATTCCTCCAGAGCGCTGTAAAAGACTCATTGCAAATTATCGCAAACGCTTGATTGCAGTTATTGCTGCTAAGGGTGGCCCAACCAGTTATTAGGTTCAGGGGGCAATTACTTTTTCACACAGGGCCATGTAGGTTTGGATTTTTTTTTCTCCCTAAATAATAAAAACCACCATTTACAAACTGCATTTTGTGTTTACTTGTGTTATATTTGACTAATGGTTAAATGTGTTTGATGATCAGAAACATTTTGTGTGACAAACATGCAAAAGAATAAGAAATCAGGAAGGGGGCAAATAGTTTTTCACACCACTGTAATGTGAAAACAAGACTGTCACTGGCACCATGATGATATGAAATAATGCTATTCTTTAATACCTGGTATTGAAATAAAAAGCTTGACATAACTTTCTTTAGCTCCCAAGTATCTGGATGTTACAAATACTTTATTTCTGCACTGCATTTCAATAAGTAGCATCTTTTATTTTAAGAAGGGAAAATACTGCAATCGAAGGAAATAAAACAATGCTATTGGCTTTTTTACAAAATTGCAAAGTGAAACATAAAAGCATGGTCACAGAACTACATTTACCTTAATCCGTTTTATTTAATGTTATAAAATTATAATAGAGTTTATAGAACCAACTGATTGTACCATCACTTTTCTTTTAAATGTCAGCCTTTTAAGTCCAGTAAAATGTATAGCCTACTGTATCTGTGATATGTGGGCAATGTAAAAATTCTTGTAGTCTCAATCTTTCATATTGTTTATTTTTGATGTGTTAACAATGTGTTAATTAACTGTACAAGCATTAACTCCTTGACTATTCAAGATATAATCATGAACACGCAGGACCTCAATATCTACGTTAGAACTATTCCAACTACTTCCCCAAGTGAGCTGCCTTGAGAGTGCTTAAACAAATCCAGACATCAATTAATAAGCCTCATCTATTTATAGTATAGTTATTTATATTAAAAAGTCTATTCTGATATAAGGTTAAAAATTGTGTGTGAACAAGAATAAAAAATTGCAGAGTTATGTTATAAAGATTCCTGAAATATAAATCAAGGCAGTAACAGTGTGCTATACATAGCTCTGCTCACTAAGTTACAAATATCAAATCAGCACAGGTGAATCAAAGAGTAGCATTTCCTACTCTTCTATCAGGTTAGTTTTGAGCAGAGAAAGGTTTTAAAAAATTCTCAAAGGCATTGATAAAGTGGATTCAACAGAACTCTTTAAACAAACTGAATTGTACTTGAGGATGCCAGTGGAAATAGGGTTACATTTATTCAGCACAGAAATCCAAGAGCATGATTCTCCCAAATAATGGTGGAACTCAAGTAAAGAGCCACCAAACTCAAAGCACAGGCCCTGTCAACTAAAATAAAATGAAAAGAATATAAGCAATGTGAAGGTGTCAGGTAGCAGAAGAATTTGTTCACTCTATTTTGAACCATTATTACAATGAAAAGATGCATGGGAAACTATTCTACACTACAGTTTTCCTTCAATTAGTTTGATCATTAAAGTGAAATTCTAAAAGTACAGTTTATTCAATTCATAAAGCATTCACATTTTACAATGCAGAACTCTTGCTGCAGTAACAACTAAAGAAAACAGTAATAACATTTCACAAAGGTATGGGAGAATAGGTTTTGAGGACTACTGAATAAGCCCTCAAAAACTGAGCCATAACAAGAAACTGGATATGCCTCCACATATATAGTTACAGCGAGGAAACCATCTTACCACTGTGTTCTTTGTGTCATCTTTTTCATGTTTCTCCTCGTTGTCCTCTGGCTCATCAGGGCTGTGCTTGTCTCTGCAATACCCAATACTTCCCTTGTTCTCCTGTGTTGTCAGTTGGTCTTGCATCTCAGCCAGTTTGTCCAGTGCTTTCTGTAGTTCAGAAGCATCAAGCACCTGTCTTGCCCTATGCTGCCAATTAATTGCTCTTTCTGTCAGACACTGTAATGCCTCGCCTTCTGGTAATCGCACTGGCACCCGCTGTAATGCAACAAGCAATGCCAAAATGGTCTCTAAACGTGGTCGCCGACTCCTTTGGCAGAGTGGGCACAAAAATTTAGAGTCCCATTCCCACCAATAAACAGATAGGGAACTGTGATTGGCTAAAAGCTTTGGGAAAGGAACACAGCCTCCGTGAAACCAGTCACGGCACAAGTCACATCGTAACACAGGCAACTGGGGTGGTGAGCTGCAGATGCATATGGAAGGGTAAGAGTCCGTGTGTAGGCTTTCTGTTACACCTGGCTTAGACATATTGACCTTCTGTAGATGGAGGATTCCCTCTTTCTCTTTTTGCTCTCCATCTTTGAAAGCAGAAACCTGTGCAAATGAGAAAAAGCATGCCAGTTGAATGACTGCCTACAATGTTAGTGATTACACACAAGATCAATGGGACACCCTCTAAGTCTGATTAAATTAAGAGGAATTAGGGTCAAGCATACAAAGCTGTGTTTTATGATGTCAATTTAAAGAAACTAGCAAACTGCCAGATTCATTACCTGAAGAAGAAAAAAAAACTTCATAGGTATATTTGAAATGTACACTTTTCTTGAGAAGGTTAACTGAGAAGCAATCTACAGCTGCGTTTTATATTTAACAACCAGGAAAACTTCAGAATTAACTTTTCTGGTACAGGGAGAAAGACGGATTTTGAATTATGAAAGTTTGAATTCGCATTTTGAAAGTATCATGTAAGTACCTTTATCTTCTGTTTTGTGGGGTTGGTGAGGCTGGTAGATTATTACAGAAAAAAACCCACTCTTGCTTTAATATAAGGATTGTTAAAGATGGATAAACACAAAAGAATAATAAATAAAAATACATAAATCTCTGCTTACTGCCTTTATTTCCTATAGTGGGAAAATCCTATGTATTCCTCCCTTTGAATTTCTTCTAAAAGAAGAAATACTAAACACGATTGTTCAGTTTGTGAATGAGTTTGCAAGCTGGCAAAATTGATGTCTTTTATCCATTTTGATAAAGTTTTTCTGTGTCAACATTTTTTAAATGCAGCACAGCAAGTCTTTTGTTTTCCATTCTTTCTTTTCCAGCTTGTGCTCATAATCAGGAAGGAGGAGCCATGAGCCAACAGCAGCATGTATAATACACACATAATTTGTCTGCTGGCTTTTATTTCAATTCTGAGGCTGTAAACTGTAAATACAAAGCAGTAATGACACTTTTGCTGGTTCTGAAAATCTCATGCGCTGAAGGCTATGCTTTGTCCAAAGTTTTCTGGTGCTCATAGAGTGTGTGCAATTTGTGTTCTGTTGTCTAGAACTCTAGGCTTGGTTGCAACTTAATTGTGGTAGTCTGTAATTCATCCATCCATCCATCCATTTTCCAACCCGCTGAATCCGAACACAGGGTCACGGGGGTCTGCTGGAGCCAATCCCAGCCAACACAGGGCACAAGGCTGGAACCAATCCCGGGCAGGGTGCCAACCCACCACAGGACAGTCTGTAATTCAGGTAATTTAAAATAATAATAATAATAATAATAAAAAAAAAAATCACACTGTCATCCTCTTTTACTAGCATATGGATTACTTCGGCTAAAGGTTAGGATAAGTTACAAATGTATGTGATCATTGTTAAATATGATGCACTGTGCACCTCACCTTCCTCAAAGAGGCTGGGCTTAATTCAATACCCACACCATATTCTTACAGTTCTGTTTTCTGCTTCTGACAACTAAGTACTAGAATCATATTTCCTTATCAGAAGAGAACCTGACAGAGAGAAGCTTACTCAGATCCAAAAACATATTTCTTTGATTTTGTAAGTAATACCACTTTGGCTGAGGTATTGATGTTTAGTGTGCAGGAAGTCCCACTTGCCAAGTCAAACAGAAAGTGGACAATGTTATTTAGTTCTGCACCATTAAAAATGAATACTAGAATTTCCCAGGCTAATGAATGTTTACAATCTCTAAATACTGTACAAGGATGCTTTTGATAAATAAATAAAACAGATGGGAAAATGTACATCATCACTACAAAACATGATACAGCAAGGACTTGAAAATATATACTACCATAGTTTTACTACTCTGGAAAGCTGCAGAGAGTTCAGTTTCCACCCACTGAACACCAAAGACCTCTCTCCTTCCATACAACCACTGGTTTATCTGAGCAGAATTTTATTATGAATGGCTCTCCGTTACTAATATTGAATATGAACACATCGTACAGGAGGATGCCGAGAAATGTTTAGTATGGCAGATTTATCATTTTTCTCATCCTGTTCTAACACAAGAAATTCCCAGGTCAACTCTCTTAGAATACATTTCCATAAAAAAAGTCGTACACTCAGTGATTTATTGGTAAATTCTCAGGACGGGCTGCAACTTTCCATAGTCCTAGCTAAGACAAGTAGGTATGTTTGTTACAAAAGATAAAACTAAAAATCTTACTCGGGAAACCAAACATTTGAAATGCCAAATACAAACACTTATTTTGTGAGCCTGCTGGGCAAGGAAGTCAAAGCCCGTAGCATCAACCACAATGCAAGATTCAAAACCAGTCCTTTGGAGCCCAGAGTAGGATTGTCAATAAAAGTATACATCTTTAGAATGTGGGAAGAAACCACAATGCCCAAAAAGCAAAACCATGTGGGTTAATTATGGAAGCTGCTTCACGAAATCACCCATTAACAAATTATTGTGATTACAGTTGGTATGTTAAACAGTGATAATTTGTCATAATTTCTGTCATTCGGAATATTATTGGATTACTATTCCATATGATTTTCAAAAACTACCTTGTAATTTTTTTATATATTCGTTTTCAAAACCCATTTTTATTACTGTTCATGCACTGTCAGTTCATATAAAGCTTGATGACAGACATACTAAATTAAACTTTAATTTTTTTTTTTTTTTTTTTTTAATTAGAACAGCATGACTTCTGGTACTGAAAGCAAGTCAAAAATGAAATAGCATAAGTTACCATTTCATTGCTCAAAGCAAGATTCAAAGCCTTAAATGTTTGCAAACCTCGTAAACTGTTAATCATTTTTTTAAAATGAAATTCATCATTCTGAGCAGACGGACTTAAAAGCCAATTCCCCAGAAACTCCCCAAGGTACATGGGGCCAAATGTAACATAAATATACAAATAAAGCTGCCTATGAAGTATAAAAAATGATATTCTGGTCAAAAACCTATTATTTCAAACTGTTTGTGCCACCTGTTGACCAAAATGTTTTCATTAACATTTACTTGTTAAAGCATGTTCATTTTCTTGATATTTTGAGCATTACACAAATGTTTATGTTTTTCTGCATTTGACACTGTACCAAGAAGTTATGTAATCTGTCATTCCTTATGAACTCTTAGTCATGTAATCTGACAATCTTAAGCCGGTGAGATCCACCAACTGAGGTCTTTAAGCGTGACATACTCTCATTTGTGTAGTGTGAGCAACATAGGTGTTTCATGACTCAGAATTAAAAGAAAACATTACTCCTTAAAATTAGCAGTATACTTACAATTGAGCCAGGATCTCGCAGATCTTGTGCAGACAAACCTAGGCTCTCAATATCAGACTTGTAGAGGGACCAGTCTCGCTCTTTTACACGTTCTCTTCTAAACTTGGCACGTTTTACTCCATTAGAGCCAATATCAGCACAGGGGCATAAAACCTAAGTATAGATACATTTTAATTATGACAATTAATAACATGCTGTAAAAGCAATGTCAGTCAAATTAAAAAAAACTAACACAGAATAAAAAAATGAGAACTGCAAAATGGAGCATCTGTCAGAATAGCCTGTCTACAGAAAATATTATAGCCGATACTTCACAGGGCAGGGAAACTGCAAAATAAAAAGTGTGTTTTATGAATTAGTCCGCAATGTGGCCACAGAAGCTACTTACTTCTAGTAAGCTGTAACAGGAGTTCTTCTTAAGAAATGTCTTACTGGCTTTCTCTCTCCATGTATGTGCACTGACCACCTGAAGTTCCAGATGTCGCAGTTCTTCCAGTTGGACTGGAAGGTCCCTCCCAATGGCCACCAGACCCTCCAAATCATCTAAGCAAGGATAGTGATCTCCATTCTAAAACAAGGAATTATTATTTAGAAATTAAAGAAAACAAAATTCAATATCCAACCATATTAAAAAAGTTAGTCAAGTAATATTTATACATGTAGTTATCTTATATAGCTACCTGGATCTCCTCAACGTCGGCTATCCATGCCTTTGCTTTATTCAGAGCCTCCATTAGTGCCAGAATATTAGGCAGGTGTACAGGAATGTTCTGTGCCTCCTTGATGATGGTATCCAGGGTGGCAGGAGGATGTTTCTGTCTGGGGTGGAAAAAAACAAAGTTTATCAACCGGGCAGGAAGCTTTCTAATTTTTTAGAGGGTACTATAAGATTTATCAGATAAATTCAGGAAGCCATCGACTAAATTAATCTATCAGGTACACATGAAAACAGGCAAACTGCTAAAGTTTTGCATTTGGGACCTTTCTTAAAGTCACCAAGATAGATAGGTATAGATTTACACACACACACACACACACACATTTCATTTCCCAAATTATAAATCATTTTAAGAAAATGTATAGATCAACACACACAGCATACACATACCTGTAGTTGAATTCAGACTAAAAGAATAACCATACATAACACAAATGTCATTTTAAAATAATGTCAGTTTTAAACTTGTTCCTTCTACTTACCTGGCTTCCAGACAAATCTGAGCCTTCTCTTCCCATCTCTCAGAAATGGTGAGTAGCTCCTGTAACTCTGCCATTGCCTTCTCCACAGCAGAGCTCTGTGGGATGTTGCAGCCAGCCTCCATTAGTGACCTCATCACTTCTAGAGTAACCTGAGACTCTGAAGATGTGAGGGCTTGTGTAACCTCACTAAGCCAATGTGCTTGCTCTTGCAGTCCTTTCAGGAGTTCCAGCTCAGGAGTATCTACTGGAAGATTAGCTCCCTGGTCCAGAAGTTCTTGAACTTGAGAGGGTGGTGCTGGGTCAAGGGCAGTGTCTTTCAATAAGTCCTGGACGCAATGCTGATAATGTTCAACATCTACTAAGAGAGCCTGCAATAAGAATAAAATGTGTAAAGCTTTAAGATATATACAGTTTCTGGTTTAAAGTTACTGGCCAGAATAAAACACGATTCTAGTAGTAAAAATCTAGAATAGAAAGATTCTGGGTATTGTGTATTATTTTTAATACAAGATTCTGGGTATTAGTTCCTACTAATCCGTTTTTCCTGTCTTGAAATCTATCGATAGGTTACTGGGAATCTGCAAAATAAGATTTTTACGCAAAACATTTCTTTTAAAATTATTCTGCTCAAGATAATTAATCTGGAATATTTTATCCATGCAAATGGCTTTTAAATTATTCTTAACTAAACTTAATTTGTTCCTCGTGGTCAAAGCATGAAACCATTAGTAATTCAAAAGTATTGAAATTAAAGCAAATGGGATCAAGGAACTTTTCAAATCTGTCAAAATAAATTATAAGAGATGGTCAACCCCAAGTTTGTAATAATTCTTATATTAACCATGGACTAAAATACAAATAGAGAAGTAAAACAAAATTAAAAAAAACCCCGCAGTTTGGATTTCGGCAAGGATTATACAAGAAAGGACAGACATAAGATAGTCTAATAATATAGAAACGCCTACTGCGAAAATGTGCTCAGTTATAAGGAAAGTTGTGTAAAACAAAGCAAACAGTACATCACATAAGGTATTACTGTGGGGAAAAAATTCAGGTGTTTTGGAAATGTATACCCAAAAAAAAAAAGACTGCACCAAGGCAGATAACAAAATAAATAAAAATCTGAGAGGTAAACTAAATTTGCTTTTAAGATAAATGGTGCTAAGTAAATGATATGGAATAGAATGTGAGATGTGTATTAACCTGCGGTGGGTTGGCACCCTGCCCGGGATTGGTTCCTGCCTTGTGCCCTGTGTTGGCTGGGATTAGCTCCAGCAGACCCCCGTGACCCTGTGTTCGGATTCAGCGGGTTGGAAAATGGATGGATGGATGTGTATTAACTTAAAAAAGTAATTCTGTTTTTACAAATTAGGGAAGACAATTACCTGATCCTAACCAAGTCCTAAACCTAAACTTTGCGAAAAACACCAGAACACATTTCACAGATATTTTTTTTTTTTTTATGGAACTAAAAGTAAGTATACATTATGAGTTTACGTATGTATGTTTTTTGTACAAATGTATTAGTGTCATGCATCATACTGATGGAATTCTGGAACGGTCATCTGGCCAGCGCTAACTTTGTTTATTGCGTTTTGAAAGCTTGTGCTTATGTGCAGGTATGGGATTGAGGTCTGGACTTTGACTTGGCCATTCGAAAATCTTCATTAGTTTTGCTTTTTGAGCCATTGACTTGCTGTTGTGCTTAGAATCATTATACTGCTGGATTATTCAGTTTCGTTCCAGTTTAACTATTGAATACTTGGCCTCAAAGTTTTCTCTACAATACTGTGGAATAAATGGAAGCTTACAGTGGACTCCACGACTGTGTGGTATCCTTATCCAGTAATTGCAAAACTTCCCCAAACTACCATTTCTCCATTTCCATGCTTGAGAGTTAGAATTCTCGTGCTGATACAATGTCTGCTGCTTCCTTTAAAACTGAGTGCGCGAAATGTATTCTCTGCCTGCATCGACTCGTCCTTGATTCATTTTCCATGTTCTACAGCAAACTCCCATATGACTTGACTGTTGATGCAACAAAGGCTTGTGTACCCCCTCTGCCTCAAGGACTTCAGCAATACCTGGACTTTAACAGTTTAAGAAATCCTGTAACAGAGTTTGCTATAGGTACCAAAGATACCAGGTTTACTGAAGGAAACAACCAAGAGAGTCTGCCAAGACAAGCATGTTACTTTTATACACAAAGCATTGGACTAACTGAGCAATAACTCAGGGGAGATGTTTTTCTATTGCTAAAGTAAAATACATGTGAAACCTCACACCACCATAACTTCAGTACAAATCAACACTGCAGGGTGCGATGAACACCAAGAGACCTAGACAACAGAATATAAAGCACACTTTCTTTCCATTGTCCTAGTAAGTGCTCTCCATGAGCCTTAGGATAAGGCACTGCCTTCAGTTCCTGAGACAACTGGAAACAGACAAAGACTAAACATTATTTCTGCTTGATATTTACAGTTCCAAAGCTGATAATGCTCATAACCTCCTGTATAGTGTAAATGCCCACAAATGCTCTGTGTATGTATATCTGGTCATTGGTGTCACCGTTAAGCTAAAAATAATAACCACTGCGTACCAGGTATATTTTTAGCCTTTATAAAATTCTTCAGACTTTTACAGGAAAAGTAACCCATGAGTTTAATGGAAAGAGTTTTACTCTCACAGTAGGTATCTTTGCAACATCAAATACACACATTCAAGAGAAACTCTGGGAGAAGAAATGGCAGCTACATTCAAAGCACACAGGCACAGAGACACACAAAATCTGGACCATGTGCATAATTTTTTCTAATATTTTTCTTTGCGCAAGAATTAGGAAAGAAGTATAATTCCTAATATTGTAAACGCTTTATTAGTGAAAGAAACAAAATCCACCGGATGAAAGAAAAAAATTCACTAGACTTATGTTTTGTGCCGTTTGGCACATTCTGTATCTATATTATAAAGGCCTATATCTATCTTCTATAACCTCTGTATTATGAATAAATGGTATTTTATTTTCATTAAAGCATGCATGATTGGGTTATTCTGTATTGCTGTTCGTTCCTGCCCAGCCCAGGGGCAGACGTAGTGATTGTAGGGATATTATTTGATTAACTTATGCCAATAGTTTAAAATAAATAACCTTGTTGATTATACAGTTTCTTTAAACTTGAGATAAGAAATTTTACTGCCTTGGTACCTACAGGGATGATGATTTAAATCGACAGAAGGGATGAATGTAAGTTAGGTGTCATATTGTTTTACATCTAAAGAAAAATAAAAAGAACATGCGAAAGTGCGACAAGGTTTGCAGTGTGTACACTTCATGTCCACTGAAGTATGTGTGAACCCTGACAGTTAAAAGACAGTACATGCAATTGACTCCTGAGTATTTTAATACACTTCTTTTCCTAAACAAAAAATGCATAAAACTCAAATAAGGTAAACTGACACTTTGTGACAGGTGTACACAAACCTTTACATGCAAAAAGCATAAATAAAACTTTTACTTGGAAATTAACCTATTCATTATTTTTTGTGTTATTAAGTAGGGTGATGGTTAACAGTCATCAAACAATCAAATATGGCTGAGAAATTATTAGGAAAAGTGATCAAATTTTACAAAAGACATCAGAAGCATGTATTTGTGTGTACATTTTTGGTAAGAAAAATAGTGTACAACTAATTGCACCAAGTTTCAGATCCAGCAAACAATCCATATTAGCTAGATACAATTATAATTAAGCAGACTTATCGTTGAATAGGTTAGAATAAACTCTTACCATAAGTCATTATAAGACAGACATTTATACAAAATTAAGATTATGTCTAGTTCATAATATTTGTTTACATTTGTTTCTGAAGGATATTTGATACAACAAAAGATATAGTTACAAATGGTGTTTGTTGCAATTTTGTAAATTACACAGAAAACTGAATTTTGAATGGTTTAAATGTAATAAAGGAAAGTACTCACCTGGACATCTGAGATGTCTGAGATTCTACAAGGCAGAGACTTCATCTGCTCCACAAAAACCTTAAGTTCATCCACTGTCATTTTCTGTGAACTAAATGCAACAGAAGCCATTTAAAGTTACTGTAGTGCTTATTCAGTCTTATGTATAAAAAATAAAAAAAAAACATCCAAATAATGCTTAAATCATTTGAGTAGTAGCTTCAATGAAAGCTACAATTGAAATTCATGTGCTTAGGTAGGCCTTCTTCTCAGATTTCTGTCAACATTACAGGCATAAAGACAAAGAAGTCATGGTTACCTTTTCTGGATAGGGTTCTTTTTCAACAACCTTGTACATTCTGTCACACTCTGCTGAACTTCCGTGACAGTGGCCTTTAATCTGTTCAGAAGCTCATTATCTGGGAATTTTTTGTCACCTGCTTCAGTTAAAAGGGCCTGCAAATCTTCAATGTCTAAAAGAATATGGGAGAGTTGTTTACACTTTCATATACAGTACATATTAAAGGATAAGTTTGGTGTTTTTTAAGTCAAAGCAATTTATTTGCAATCATGGTACATTCAGTATTGGCCACATAAAATTGCCTTCTAAAGTGAAGAATATTTCATAAACTAAAACAAAAACAAACAAACAAAAAAAAAACCAAAAATAGTATGCCTAATTTTTGCATTTTATAATGGCGCTAATGGGTAATTATTTTTTTTCCTAAACAGCATGTGCATTTTGCAAATAACAACAAGTCACTGTATTTTCAATACAAGTGTTACATTTTTTTTTTTTTTTTTTTGGAGCCAAGCCATGTGCATGTTGCACAAAAAGGGCAGATAGAGCGATGAAACCAACTGAAGCGCCACCAACAGTTTGTCAAGTTTTTAAACGCACACGTTGCTCTTGCTAAAGATTCAGTAATAAAAGAACTGAGGATCGTTTTTAAGTGAGTAAACTCAATGACATTCTAATACCAATCAAACTGTAAATACACTGGGAGAACATGCAAATTCCATGCAGACCCTGAAGCTGTGAGTAAGGAATGACAGCTCTGTGCTACTGCACTGCTTATGCTAAAACATCTGTTTTAAACTTACTAAACCTCAACCTGATTAAAACTAAATGTATGCCTGCAAAGTCTATTCAGTTCTTGTCACCCAATTGCAAGTTACACACATGCTTAAATTTGAGGTGGGCTGACAAATCAGGGCCAGACAGGTAGCTAAAAAGGAAGACTAGCAGTAAAATTTAAAAAAAAGCCAGTCTCCTTTAAAAATGGCTGAATCTCGCAAACATGTTTTGTTTTTTTTCTCCATCCTTCTTAAAGTTACATGGATAATCTGTTTTGCAATATGTGTACAACCTCAAGATGTGTATCAGTACTTGCCAACATTTTGAGTTCAAAAATAGACTTATTCAGTAACCCCCCCCCCCCAATATTGCTATCTCAGTACCCATCCATCCATCCATCTTCCAACCCGTTGAATCCGAACACAGGGTCACGGGGGTCTGCTGGAGCCAATCCCAGCCAACACAGGGCACAAGGCAGGAACCAATCCTGGGCAGGGTGCCAACCCACCGCAGGACACACACAAACACACCCACACACCAAGCACACACTAGGGCCAATTCAGAATCGCCAATTAACCTAACCTGCATGTCTTTGGACTGTGGGAGGAAACCGGAGTGCCCGGAGGAAACCCACGCAGACACGGGGAGAACATGCAAACTCCACGCAGGGAGGACCCAGGAAGCGAACCCAGGTCCCCATTGATGTCATTATAAAATCCAGAAAGAATTTTAGCTTAGAAAATACCAAACTTAACCTTTAACTAGAGACAAGTAACAAAAATGAATAAAAATACTAACCACGCTTCTTTTCCTCTTCTGGTTCAAGAACAATCTTGACTTTGCTAGCCCAGGTGTCATAAGATTCTGCACGCACCTTCAATTTATGCAGCATTGTTGGTAATTCATCCAGGGTGTACCGGTACCTGGAGAGAGACATCACATATTTGTAATGTAATTTAACAAGAGGCAATTCATTTCTAAGGTGAGATACTAACACTGCTAACTTTATTTTTTAAATGGGTCCACAGAAATAAATCTGAATATATGGTGCTATTACCTGAGATACTGTCGATCAGCTGGACAGTGGCACAAGTCATCAATGTGGTACAAGCACACCAGCTTTTCTGGACAGTCATAACATGCTAAGGCTGAAAGGAAGCAGGTGGTTTTGCACTTGTCACATTGGCGCTCATCATCAGGAAGTAACTCAAAAGCTTCCCGCTCAGCTTCAGTTATCCCCTACAGATTACAGACATACATCACTACAATTTTACAAAAAAAAATAAATAATAAAACTAAAACTTTAAATATGCCCCACTCTTTTCTTGCATTTTTGAAAACAGACTCTTGTTCTAACAACACAATGTTAAGCCACTGGACAAAGTGCTGAGAATGAAAACTGAGAAGATCATATGTTAAAATGTGTTGCTTTACCATTAACCTCACCTTGTCCAGCAGGGATTTTCGCAGTTTCCTCTCTTCTTGCACCATTATGAACATTTCCTTATGTACTGCTGCAGCAAGGGACAGATCAAGCTTCTCTGCACAGGCAGCCATTTTACAAGTTAGCTCTTCATGAGAAAAAACACAGTAGCGGCGCAGGCGGCGGTAATGTTCAATACATGAACGACCAGCTGGGAGCTGAGGGGAACAAACAGAGAACTAGTTTGTCAGAACACTTTTTTACATGTGAAAAGAAGACCTATTAAAATACCTCCAGGAATATATAATACAGGTAACTAGTTAATAAAGCCAACACTATAGTACATCTCAAAAGCATTTAGTGAAAGAATATCATAAGGATGCCAGAAAGCTAACAACATTTTTCAGAAAACACTTTGGTGACACATCTAAAGAAAGCTTCATGAGATTATCCACGTCCCTTGACAGAATCTGATACCGACTACTTTAGCCGGATCCAAGTTTGCAAATGAATTTCTAAACCACTGAGACTTTTGCCTCTAGTTCTGGATAACAAAATCTGAATTGCTTCCAGTGCCTATAAGCATGCTCTGAACCTGAAGTCTGAAATTGTTCATAAGTCAAAATTCTTGTTCAAAGCGATCACACCACATTTGCAAATTACACATATAGCCTTCACTCTGTCTTAAATTACTTTTCGGTCTTACAAAGAAAGGCTCCGTTCACTCCATCCTACATCCTCTTTATTGTGGAATTAGATTAAACAGTTTTCAGAATGGAGTTAAATAAAAGAACAATGCAATAGAAGTCAATCGGTAAAATAAACAGACTCTACGGTGTTTCAGGACATAACCACACATAACACCACAATGGTAGTAGGAATAATATACATGTGCATGTCTACAAGCTGCTCCAAAGGAATCTTATTAAACAATACACCCAACCACAGAACCTCCGTTTTTTACACTGAACCTTAATTACCAATACCCAGCAAATAAATTTATGTAAATCACAAGTATGTCACATTATTATAAATAATGGATATAGTGAATGAGACAAAACCTGAGCACACACTGTATGCATTTCAGTATGCAATGTAAGAGACAAAATCTCAGCATAATGTATACAATTTTATATTACTGTCTATATTTCACTACATTGTGTAGGACACAAAATCTCAGTGCATGCATTTCACTATAGAGTGTACATATTTCAATATACAGTGTATGTACTACGAAAAATTATACAAGCCCTTAATCTGTTTACACCTATATTAACATACGTCAGAAATGGACAGCACTTTATCAGCACATATACAAACTGCTTTTTAATGTGATCAAGGATCATATAGACTACATTCACAGTTGGTATGAAACGGATAGCTAACACATTTAACATGAGTGGAAATACAAGCACATTTTCTATCTAGACAGCCACAACAGTGGGGAAGTTCACAAAGAAGCAGTCTGAATTGGGACCAGCCTGTTTTTAATCAAACAACAAATTTAAAAAAGGGAGGAATTGTTAATTTTGTGAGGTGTTAACATTATTTATCTTGATTTCTACCACAGTATTTTACTGGAGATACATACTTACTGTAACAACTCCATACATAGGGGAAAAAAAACCAAACTGTAATGCCACATCACAAATAGCGCTTGTGCTTTGACATGTTGATAAATAATTTTATGTGAAAATCAAGCTTAGTTTTAAAATCATTTAAGTACATAAGACAAATTAACATCTGAGCAAACTGAATGCAGTTTTGCATGCTTTGAGAACCATTGTTTTAACACACAGAAAGAAAATAATTTCTCTGTGTAACAAAATATTAAGCGTCTAGCACAGTACTCACCCAGTCAGCAGTGCAGAAGTTTACAGCTTCTGCAAAATTATAACCTTGGTTGAATCCACTATGGTATGCTCGAGGAAACGTGATGACAAATTCTCCAGCACACTGATTCGTCCGGACAACCTACAAAGGGTCAATCCAAAGGGAGCAAATTCAGTAGTTATCAAAGTGCATAAAAATCATTTTATCTTACATCAAGGGCAAAAAGAGGATATCAACCAGTTTTGTACTATTTACAGAAAATACAAAAACTATATTTACTGACTTGAATCTTGCAAACTACTTGGCAATCTTTGCGTATGACAGCAATCCCTATAGTTTGTCTTTTCATTTAACTGAGAAACAGCTCCTTTAATTTATTCCTGACTTCAAAAGAGCAGAATAAGCCTCCTTACTCAACAAGCAACTCTTTTCAGTTAATTAAAGGCTACATGATTCTGGGTCCACATTTCTAATCATACTTAAGGAGAGGAAATGGACATTATCATAGCCATCATGATGAGAAACAACAAAAATTAATGACATGTAAAAATGGTGAAAAGCTTCCAATTATTTGAAAACATTACAATGCACACATATATGCACTACTTAGACTCACTATTTCTAAACCTGTTCAGAACGGAAACCAAACACTGTACATGCCATATCCAACACTGCCTAAAATACAGTGCAGTCAATATTTCCCAACAATACATAAAATGTGTGTTTCACCAAAAGAAATGTCAGATTCATTGGTTGTAACTGACAGGCTAGCATTTTCAAACTCCATTTTACAATGGCTGGCTACATTAGGAAAATATTAGACAATGAGCTTTTAATCCCCCCATTCCCCCAACAATGACCTTCAGACAAGTTTGAAAATGTTGCTTAGAAAATAAAAGGAAGAGAAAGAATTAATAGTTTAACTTTTTCTTCTGTCAGCCACTACTAAAATTGTGACTGGTGACTTAAATGGGGTTTGGGGATCCCAGAAAGTATTTCATGTCCACGCTCCCAAAAGCAAGCACATCAATGATTCTTTAAAGATTCCTCCAAAAGAAAAAAATATGTTAACACTGGAGATTTAAAACCCCTAAAACAGTTTTATATTCATTACCAAAAAGTACATTTCTTTTACAGCAAGTGTTCTGATGTACCACTAACTCTAAACCTAAGACCTGCTGGGCAAACATGCATTTACTAAAAAGGTTTCATCAGTATATTTGACTGAAAAAAAAGCAAAAAAACAAACACTTAGCAATAACAGCTTGCAGTTTGCAAGGTTATTGAAATTCGGCTGCTGACTCGCAACAAGTTACTTCTAAAATAAACTTTAATCCTTTCTTCTCTTTTAAAATGTTTAACACATATATGTGTAATTTAAATTACACGTAAAACACCAAGAAATTACATAACAAAGGGGCACAAACCTTTTTTCAGAACTTAAAAAGTTCCATTTACTAGAAACTTCAAGAATGAAAAGATAGTCATTTTGTCCATTCTACTAATTTAAAGAACTTCAAAACCTACCTGCTTCAAGTATATGCCTAGGCATAATAAAACTCGAGGCCTAACTGCTGAAATCAATAAAAACAGTTTGCTGTAATCTATACTAATAAAAGGCAAAGCCCTCACTGACTGACTGACTCACTCATCACTAATTGTCCAACTTCCCGTGTAGGTAGAAGGCTGAAATTTGGCAGGCTCATTCCTTACAGCTTACTTACAAAAGTTAGGCAGGTTTCATTTCGAAATTCAACGCGTAATGGTCATA